>NW_023458568.1:20769516-20773460 GCF_013731165.1 Rhagoletis pomonella | reverse complement strand
TGCATAAAATCAAACATTTGTAATTTCAATTTATAAAGTACATTTTTTGTGCATAAGTATTTTGCAGAGTAAATATAATAAATAGCAAGTACACTCTAAAAAGAGCATGTAAAACTACTACTGAAAAGTATCTATTTTTCAACAAGACTCTGTATAAATATACGTATAGGATGTTCAGTAATTTATTTTGAACTTGAGATCTTTAAAATATATACACATAAATACACATATGTAGAATGTTTAAAATTGCAAAAATTTTCAAACTACAAATACATTTCCTACTAATAATAAACGTTACTTTATTTTAAACATTTTATGTGTAAAAATAAACAGGCAATGATTAATTTTATTACACGGCTTGCACATTTGCATACATTAAAAGAGGAAACCGGTTACCTCTCTCAATATGCGCAAATAAAAAAAAATTTTTAGAGTGTATTTAAAGTCTTTTCAGTAAAATTCATAGAAGTTTCCTTAAATAAATCAAATTTAGTTTTTTAAACTACATTGAAATCTTCTTTCTTTTTAAATTAACAAATGAAAATATGTGATATGAAAGAGATTACTACAGAAAGAGTATAATTTACTTTACATGTATCGTCGTTTAAAGTACAAAACCGCGTATCGTCATTCTGCAAAACCGCGTAACTGACATTTGCTGCCAAAAATTGGATTTGCTCACACAAGCTCTTGGCTTCGTCCTGAAATATACTAGCCAGAAATGCGATTGCTTTATAAAAAAGAGAACCATTTTGAAATATAAATGTTTTTATTCTCTAGAAAATAATTTATGCAACGTCACATACGCAGTTTTGCATTATCTTGATACGCGGTTTTGCATTTTGTTGCGGTTTTGTACTTTAAACGACGATATGTATGTATATTAAGATCTTGCTTAAAGCATCCTTTTAAGCTAATTAAAGCAATTGCGCTTATACCTATTTTGGTGAGATCTCTTCATATGTTCATTGCTTCGTTCACAAAAAATAAAATGCTTTAATTTCACGCTTAAGTAGCGATTCTTTATACGTTTAGAAAACGTAATGCTATCTACACTCTTTAATGAAAATCGATTTTTGAACGAAAAAAACTTTATAGGAAATATAAAATTTTGGCTTATTTAAAAAAGTATCCACTTTTATACTGACCGGAAAAAATAAGTATCCCGCAAAAATTCGTCTAAAAATGTATCCAATTGGATCTATTTAGATCCAAACGGCACCTCTGGCCACCACAAGTGAACGATGCTTATAACAGCTCATACTGATATTGACTTCGGCAAACCTGTACTCCGAATGATCGTGCACGAAACCAGCAACGCGGCAGTTGAACGGTTCCGAAAGCATGAGAGCTCATCATTTGTTGCAGAAGTCGTTTGACTTGTTGCTGAAAATCATCTGACTTGTTGCTGAAAGCCATTTGACTTGTTGCTAAAAATCATTTGACTTGTTGCTGAACACCATTTGACTTGTTGCTGAAATGACGACAAATGTGGTAAAGGGTAATTTATCGTCTCGTATGCATGTATGTATGTATTTATAGCGCGTCTACCATTAAATTGCTTTGCCCACTGCTAGGGACACGATATCGAACAGAAAGTATCGATATAGTACTCATTTAAAGTATCGCTTTAAAAATATCGGGTACCCATTAATATCGGAATAAAAAGACTCGATATTCCAAATATCGATACCAAAATCCAAAAAAATTATATGAATATAGGTCTCATATATAGGCCGCTGTGGTGTAATGATTAGAAGTACTCAAAACTTGAAAATGAAAAACAGCTTCCCATTAAAACAAAATCGCCGTTCAAAGTCGACATAAAACTGTAGGAACCCCTTTTGTGTCACAGCATTAATAGCCCGAACACAATGAAAACGACGAACTATGGACCATAGCTGTCAAATTATTTTAACACGTACTCTTATGTAGATAATTATTTTGGCACCGACCGGGCTACGCGACGACTGTGGTTGTGGCCAGATTAGATCTATTTCTATTTTTCCAGCGACAGATTAGGTTCTTCCTCTTCTTTTATGTCAAACTCGTACAAATTCATGATGTCGCCGACGCATTCAAAAAAATCATGTCGCTATCGACAAAGCGTTTAGACAATGAAGATAACAAATTGGAAGCTGTGGCCCGTAGCTCATCGTTTTTAATGTGTTCAGAACTTAAGGCGCACTTTAGAAATCGGAGGAGAGTCTCGGTCAAACACTAACGTATTGTGTAACAACACGTAGAGATTGAGGTGTTGTCTTAAAACACCGAAGTCGCGGGTTCAAATTCCACCACATGCAATCCTAACTATATTACACATTTCTGCTCTTAAAATCCCAATTTATTATTAATTGTTAATAACATTATCCTTGTAATGTGAGTGTTGCGAAGACATTAAAAGTAATACGAACCTTGTTATAAAATTAAGGTTAAGTGAATAAAACCGCGTGTCTTTTCTTTAAAAATTCCGAATTCAAGACAGTTTATTACAAAAAATAGAATTCTCAGTTGTCATTACAGGGTTGCAAAAGGTAAAACAATTTAATGTTCAGTACAACATTACAGGGCTGCAAAAAGTTAGTAGAAAAGTAAAAGACTATGCAATAATATTGAATAGTGAGTTTATTACATTCGATACAATACTAGGGTTCTGGTACTCGATTCCAAAAAATATCGTTTTAAAACTATCGAGTAGAAAATATCGGTATCGAATGCCAAAAGTATCGATATGGTATCGTATCGTATCGAAATTCGTGTTCTTACTCACTGCTGGCTAGTTGTGAGGAATGTGCATACGTACGTATGTATGTATGTACATATCAATGCTTCATTTCAAACAAGCAAGTGTCTTTGAATGTTTTTGAACTACAGTATCTTCTTAACTTCGGCAACACGTCAAACGCGCCTTCAGCAACAAACCAAAGGCGGCGGTTTGACTTCTGCAACAAATCAAGTTAACTAACTGCGGCAAGATGCCTTCGCCAGTCTTTCACATAAGCATCCATGCTTAGGGATGCAAATTTTGGGGAGTAACATCGATACATCGATGTTTCGATGCATCGGACAAATGAACATCGATGCTAAAATACATCGCCAGAAAAACATAGATATATCGATGGTTTCCGATGTTTCCAAATTTGTTAGGTTGTAGTCAAATTGAAAGAAAAATTTAATACTTTTCAATTCATACTCTCTGTAAGTCAATTAGAAAAATGCTTACATATGGATGTATTTCCCTGTATTTATTTACTATTCCTTTGCGCTTCCTATAAATATAATAAAAATGCATGCCGTCGTAAGTTCGCTGAGCCTAAAGTTCCAAGCCCCAAATTCGTTGAAATTTCAACGGGAACCCGGTCCTTTTTTAATGATTATGTACGCATTTTTAATATCGAAAGATAAGAGTATACACGGAATTTCTGAATTTTCCCCAAAAGAATAAGTAATAAAATTCATGGCCAGTCAAAAAATTTTAGGAGCATAATGGGTAAGTTGAATTCAAGTCTGAATCACACTAAAGTCGATGTTAAAACATCGCTGAAACTGGCATCGATGTATCGTCAATTTAGCTATTTTAGGAAATTGTAAACATCGATGCCAAACATCGAATGTTGAACCGATATTATCGATGTTTCAAAAATATCGATGCTTCGTTTGCATCCCTACTCATGCTTTCGGCAACCGTCCAAAAGCAGTATCGTGCTTTTGGCAGTCGATCAAATACGGCGGTTGCTGGTTTCGTGCACGATCATTCGGAGTACAGGTTTGCCGAAGTCAATATCAGTATGAGCTGTTATAAGCATCGTTCACTTGTGGTGGCTGTATTTGCAAGACATGGTATGCAAACATATCAATGGTAGCTGCTTATAGGAGGGAGTATATAAACGAGTTTGTAAAAGGGGGCGTGGCACATCCCATAGGCGTGGAATTTTTTATCAGCT
>NW_023458568.1:20738781-20769506 GCF_013731165.1 Rhagoletis pomonella | reverse complement strand
TTAAGTCACACGAACTTGAAATTTGGTATGCAGACATATCAATGGTATGCGCTTATAGTATGGCATATATAAATGAGTTTGTAAAAGGGGGCGTGACACATCCCATAGGCGTGGAATTTTTTATCAGCTATAACTTCGGAACTATAAGTCTCAAGAATTTGAAATTTGGTATGCAGGCATGTCTATGGTAGGCGCTTATAGTATGGCATATATAAATGAGTTTATAAAACAGGGCGTGGCACATTCCATAGGCGTGCTAAGATTTTGATTCATATTTGCGCATGTATGTGTTAATAACGCTGACTATAATATTTTCAAATCTCAGTAGGCTTTTTTTGATTATTGAAAGTGTGGCAACCGGACTGAACGAACGAGCCGATGGTAACCCTGGCGGTTACGAAAGAACGAAACAAAAGTACTCAACAAGACCGACGAGTAAATTACTTTTTATGGAATCGCCGGCGAATACACACATATTTGACCAAATCATATTTTAAAAATATTAATTAATTTTGTTAAGCGCTTTAGCTGTAGTTTTATTTTTACAACTCAATAAAGTTAGTTTAAACACCAACTAGTGATTCACTTCATCCCCATAACTGGTGACCCCGAAAGGAAAAATCGGGGATAGTGAGTCAACACGCGGAAAAGGACCTCCGGTGAGACAGCGTGTGCACTGGTCAAGGAGGCGACTGCGCCGGTATTCGGAACATCCTCAAGTTCCAGAAAAGACCAAAATCAAGGGTGCAGCGCCGGCAGCGTGAAAGTGCCACAACCTCAAAAGTCTTTGGAATGCTTCTTAAGCTAGCAAATATAACGGCACACCGAGTAACGGTTCTCGGTGACACCTACGACCTCTGGGAAAATGAGCGTGAACGAGAGCGAAAAGAACTCCGCAGAGTTTGCTAAAAACGACAGCAACGCTGACGACACCGACAGCGCCAACAACGTGGACAGCGACAAACCGCATATCAATGCGGTTTTCGGGAAACTACCGTTTTCCAAGCTCAACTCGAGATACAACATCGCGTCGTGGTTTATAAAACTGGACGCATGGTTCGAGCTACATGGGTTTGGCGTACGTAAGGAGAAAGATAAATACACCGCTATAATAGCACATGCGGACGACTACATTATGGACCAGGTTTTCGAACTAGTGCGCTGTCCACCTACAACGGCCCCGTATGCCACGCTCAAAAAAGCCATAATCGATAAATTCAGCGATTCAGCTATGGCTCGACTCGATAAACTAACTGGCATACTAACTAACTAGCATACAGCTTGGTGACAGTAAGCCAAGCCACTTGCTCAGCTAAATGCAAAGGACGAATGCTACGAAAGACGAGTCCGTTATCCAGCAATACTGGCTTAAGCAACTACCGGAAGCCGCACGCGCCGTCATCGCCGGTATGCTTCAGGCGCAACCAAGCACACCATTGCATCAACTCGCCATTATCGCTGACGCGGTACTCGACGCACTAAGCCGCGATACGAACCTAACATCTCCGGCTAAAGGAGCTGGGGTCAACGCGATTGAAATGCCAGCAAACCGGGTGGCCTCTCTAGAAAAGCGGATCGAGAAACAAGATGCCATCCTCGACAATATTAACAGTAAGTTGAACCAACTGACGCTCCGCCATCGCAGCCAACAACGCGAACGTTCACGCAGCAACGCGAGACGCTCTAACACACCCCGTGGTACTACAAAGGCGGACCAATATCCGACTTGTTGGTTTCATCGCAAATACGGAACGCAAGCTCGTAAGTGCCGCAGCCCTTGCGACTTCCCGACGAAAACCACAACCACAACAAAAAAATGAGCGCTGCCGTACAGCCTAGGCTCGAAGGTTACGGCAGAATAGAATCATCGGGCAATCAGTCACAATGCGAGTTAGAGGTAAAATTTTCAGAATTCACAAAATCTAAACGTTTTTTCATCCCAGATCGAAATTCGGGCGAACTGTTTTTGATCGACACTGGTGCGGAAGTATCAGTTATTCCCCCAACGCGGGTATGTCGGTTGTTGAATTTCAAAGGCAGCTCGCTCTTCGCAGCTAATGGCACCACCATCAAAACGTACGGCGTAACACGGCGAACACTCGATCTAGGCCTACAACGCAAGTTCACATGGGACTTCGTCATCGCGGAGACGAAGTACGCAATTATTGGCGTCGACTTCCTCGGTCGCTTTAACTTAATCATCGATATCGCGAATTCCATACTAATCGACAAAGCCCACAAATACACTCATCGACAGAGTCCGCCAGGTATATTTAGCTTCGAAAAGATGAACATCAACGAAACATGCAGCAATTCCGCCGATATCACAAACCTGCTCCACGAGTTTAGTGGGATCACTAATCCTAATGCAACGGCCCCATCGGCAACACAGGCTGGAGTAACTCACTGCATCGAAACGAAAGGCCCGCCTGTTTTTTCTCGACCAAGACGCCTCACAGTACATTAACTAAAAGCGGTAAAAGTGGAGTTCGAATTTCTAACCAGGCTTGGAATTTGTCGGCCGTCAAAAAGCTCGTAAGCCTGCCCGTTACACATGGTCAAGAAAGCAAACGGCGAATGGCGCCCATGTGGCGACTATCGTGCTCTTAACGCCCAGACAGTACCGGATCGTTACCCGCTACCACACATACAGGACTTCACCCACTTCTTGTACCGAAAATGCGTTTTCAGCAAAATCGATCTCAACCGAGCTTACCATCAAATTCCCATCGAACCTGGCGATATCCCGAAGACGGCAATAACCACGCCATTCGGATTATTTGAGTTTACGTACATGACGTTCGGTCTGTGCAACGCGGCGCAAACGTTTCAGCGCTTTATGCACGCAGTTTTCTGTGGACTTCACTCTGTTTTCGTGCACATCGACGATGTGTGTATCGCTTCAGAAAGCATCGAGCAACATAAAGGCCACTTGCAACAAGTTTTCGTACGTCTTCGACAGTTTCACCTGGCGATCAACCTCAGCAAATGTAAGTTCGCTCAAACTCAAATAGAATTTCTCGGGCACGTCGTCACACCAGAAGGTATTAAGCCTTTGCCTGAAAAAGTTCAAGCGATCGACAATTTTCCTCGGCCCAAAGTTGCCAAAGAACTACGACGGTTTTTGGCGATGATAAACTTTTACCGTCGGTTCTTACCTAACGCAGTGCATCACCAAATACCGCTGGTAGAAGTAATCCCGGGAAATCGAAAAAATGACACAACCCCAATAAAATGGACCGAGGACGCGGTCAATCACTTCAGCGAATGCAAGAAGCAGCTAGCAAACGCAACACTACTAGTGCACCCAGCACCAAATGCCCAGATATCGCTAAGTACAGACGCCAGCGATAATGCCATCGGTGCTGCACTCCACCAAATCGCCCACAATGAATTTCAACCGCTCGCATTTTTTAGTATAAAGCTCACCGACGCCCAACGTAGGTACCGTACCTATGATCGGGAGTTGCTCGCAGTACATCTAGCCATAAAACATTTCCGCTGTTTGTTAGAGGGAAGACCGTTCGAGGTACGGTCGGTTCGTAAGCCACTCGTGTATGCTTTCATGAAAAAACCCGAGAAAGCATCACCGCGACAGCTGTGACAGCTTGATTTCATCAGGCAGTTCACCACAAACATTGTTCACGTCGGCGGTACCGAAAATACCGCCGCCGACGCACTATCACGCATCGAGACAATCGAGTCAATAGCAATCGACTACAAACATATCGCTGAAGATCAAACAAAGTGTTCAGAGCTGAAAAAGCTCATCGAAGGCAATACTTCTCTGCAGTTAAAATGGATACGCATGCCAAATACCGAATACAAAATCTGTTGTGATGTATCTACACAGGAGGTACGCCCGTTTATACCACAATCGCACCGTAGAAATATCGTCAACAAGTTGCATAGCATTTCACACGGAGGTGTTCGGGCAACCACAAAACTCATCAAGACACGATTCGTTTGGCCGAACATGGGAAAGGACATATCGAATGCAGTTCAACGGTGTCTCATCTGCCAACGATCAAAGGTCAGCAGACATGTGCGATCTCCTTTGCAAGCAATCTCGTTACCATCGTGCAGATTCGAGCACATAAATGTGGACATTATCGGCCCATTACCGCCATCGAACGCATACCAGTACTGTCTGACGATCATAGACAGGTACAAACGCGGGCCCGAAGCCATACCGATTAGAGACATAACTGCAGAAACAGTCGCAAAAAAACTTGTCAGCGTTTGGTTTTCACGATTTGGCATACCTGCACGCATCATCACTGATCAAGGAAGACAATTCGAGTCCCAGCTGTTCAACGAGTTGTCACGCATGCTAGGCATAACTCACCTGCGTACAAAGGCATACCATCCGCAAGCGAACGGGATCATCGAACGTTGGCACCGTTCCCTGAAAACGGCAGTAACTTGCCACGAACGAGAAGACTGGAGTTATCGCCTGCCTATAATACTCCTAGGACTTCACACAGCATTTAAGCCCGACATCGGAACAACTGCCGCGCAACTCGTTTACGGTGCCAATCTAAGATTACCGGGACAGTTTTTTAATGGCAGCCAGAACCATCGACCACAATCGGACTTCGCTAAACAGCTCGGCGATATAATGCAGGACATACGTCCAACTCAAACGCGAACCACGACAGAACCAAAACTTTTGTATTCAGCAAATTGGCGGACGCAACGCATGTGTTCGTGCGCAACGACAAAGTGCGGCCAGCGTTCCAACCGCCATACGACGGCCCATACTCCGTAATCTCCAGACACCCAAACTATTTCACCGTCCAAATCAACCGCAATAGAGTAAATATATCTATAGATCGACTTAAACCAGCTTTCATCGAATCACACCAATCGGATATACAATCGCCGACAATTTTAACTCAACAAAATTCAGTCCAGTCGCACATAACTTCATCACCAAGTCATAGTCCCACAGGCAATACACCAATAAATCGCCTCGGACGTAAAATAAGACTTCCCGTCCGTTTCAGAACGTAAAGTCTGGGGAGCTCTGTGGCAACCGGACTGAACGAACGAGCCGATGGTAACCCTGGCGGTTACGAAAGAACGAAACAAAGGCACTCAACAAGACCGACGAGTAAATTACTTTTTATCGAATCGCCGGCGAATACACACATATTTGACCAAATCATATTTTAAAAATATTAATTAATTTTGTTAAGCGCTTTAGCTGTAGTTTTATTTTTACAACTCAATAAAGTTAGTTTAAACACCAACTAGTGAATCACTTCATCCCCATAGAAAGCATTGAGCGAATTTAAATTTTTAAAATAGCCCCGTAGCGAATGTCATGAATTAGTCACTTAAGTGTCCCGTACGGCCATATCAAGTCTTCAATGACTTTGGGCTTCGTTTACATGGAAGTCGTTCATGACTTTTTCATGCAAATGGCAATTTAGGCGTTGATGGCCTCTGCATGACTTTGCCATGCAGTGATCATTGATGACATTCAAGCGACAATGTCCTGCAATGAACTTTTTATAATTGACCGCTGCAAGACATTGTCTGTTATAAGTCTTTCATAGGAGTACACCTGCATGAAATTGTCACCAGTGTAATTGTCAGCCATATGTCACTTAGGATTCACAGCAAGAGCGACGATGTCACCAATGAACATTTTCGCTACTGGGAGCATTGATGCTGAGATTTACATACATTCATATTTGCGAATGTATGCATGTATTAATGGGCGCGTTCATAAGTCGTAGCTGTTGGGTACAGTGTTGCCGTTTTAGCCCTTTGGTGGCTAGATTTAGCTACCACATTATTTTTTTGGCCACATAAATTTAAAATTGCCGCTAGCCCTTTTTATAGCCCTTTGGAGAATTTATTCATATTGGGCATGAAAAAGATGTATACATACGTTTAATTTGATCTAATTTTTTTGCATTTATTTAAGAGATGAATTTTTAAACTAAGAAAGACTGATATATATACATCTGTGTATTGTATGTTCCTTACGTTTTTATACATACATACTGTAAAAGTGTTAGGGCTGTTTTTTTAACTTATCTATTAACGATTTAACTATAGTTTAAAATAGAAAAGTTTACAGCCCTTAGGGTCAGTTTTTCAGTCAAGTTTAAATTCAGATTAAGTAAACCGAGTTTAAATTGAACAGGTGGCTGACATTTGATTGGCTGATCTTAGTTAACACCAGCCAGATCGGGCGTTTAAACTTATTTAAACCACGGCTGTACACTGAAAAACTGGCCCTTAATATGCTTCATTTGTTAAATGGCCTATCAAGTCGATTGACCGTGTATGTTCTTGTGATTGTACCAGCTGCTGGTGCGACTTCAAAAACTATTTGAAAATTTTTTGGCGGAAATTTCTTGCACTATATGAGTCAAAGCCGTGTTTGTGGAATATTAAGTTCAAGATATTGCAGTTGTGAATTAAAAAAAAAGCAATGTTTAACAAAATGGCAGCAAGCTGGTGTCGTATATTTCCCCTATTATACAAAAAGTTTTTAGGTTGTTGAGTTCATTGTTTTTCTATACCATTACTTATTGAAAATGTTTGCGTTTATACTTATATATGATTATGTAAGTAAATTTTAGCTACCATTTTTAGCCACAACGACTTTTTTTAGCTCTTTTTTAGCCCTTTTTTTAAAGGAATTTGGCTACCATTAAAATTCTGCGCGGCAACACTGGTTGGGTAACCGTTGGCTGTTTGTCTTAGAAACGCACAGTTGAGTAGTTACGCTCAGCCCAACAGTTGGCAACTTTCCGCAATTTTTTCCAGCGGAAAATTTTTACGCTACCTGAACTCAACGTGTTGGGCTTAGCCTAAACAGCTGATCGAAAAGACTTACGCCGCTTATATTAAATTTAACGCCGCTTTGTTAGGTGGCAGTTGCAAACAAATTTTTTATATATTATATTACTGACGTGATAAAGTAACTAAAATATTTTATAATAATACTACGTTTCTAAATATATGTTTTTAAGGTGTTTGCTATATAATTTTACACTGTTTAATTCATTGTAACATTGAACGATTTTTTCAACACGGCGGCCGCTCAGCGTTGAATTCCAAATAGTATCGGCGCAACGATCTCTACTTGTTGCAATTTCATTTGTTTACATTTATCAGCTGTTCATTTGGCAGGACATTCATCAAGCCGTTTCTAAGACGTAATTGTTGGGTTCAACAGTTGCCAGCAGTTTCGTAGCAGATGAGCTAAACAGCTACGTCTTATGAACGCGACCAATAACGTTTACGTTAATATTTTCAAATCTCAGTAGGCTGCTTTTGAATATTCAAATTATTTAGCGAATTTGAATTTTCTAAACAACATCGATGCTAAGATTTAAATTCTAATTAACGAATGTATGTATGTATTAATAACGTTTACGTTAATATTTTCAAAGCTCAGTAGTGTGTTTTTGAATATTCAAATTATTTAGCGAATTAGAATTTTCAAAATAGCATTGATGCTAAGAATCTTAGCCTAAGATTGACATTCATATTTGGGAACGTAAATATGTATGTATTAATAATTTACGTTAATATTTTTAAATCTCAGTAGGCTGTTTTTGAGTATTGAAAATATTTAGCGAATTCGAATATTTGAAATAGCTTTGATGCTAAAGTTTGGTTCCTCAACTTTTCTGGATAAAACCTGTAAAACTGTCAAAAAGCACAATTGCTCTCAGAGAAAGAGAGAAAAACCAAAAAGTACGGGAACGCTTTTCGGGTAAAAACTGGTAAAAGTATATAGCAGTTTTTTATCATTTGGCGATCTCCTAAATTTTGCTCAAATACACCAGCAAATTAACGGATTTGTTTCCAGTCGCATTGTTAAAAGTTAGTGAATCGCACTACTGGGCTTATAATAGGAAGAAAAAATTGGGTTTCGATAAGGGGGCGTGGCACCTCCCATAGCCGTGAAATTTTTATCAGCAATAACTTCGGAACCATAAGCCCCACGAACTTGAAATTCGGTATACAGGCATAGCTATGGTAGGTGCTTATAGTAGGCTATAAATAAATGAGTGCGTAAAAGGGGGGTGGCACATCCCATAGGCGTGACAATTTTTAACAGCTACAACTTCAAAACCATAAGTCATATGAACTTGAAATTTGGTATGCAGGCACAACTACGGTAGTTGCTTATAGTAAGGTGTATATGAATGAGTTTTAAAAGGTGGCGTGGCACATCCCGTAGGCGTGGAATTTTTTATCAGCTATAACTTCGACACCATAAGTCACATGAACGTGAAATTTGGTATGCAGGCACAGCTACGGTAGGTGCTTATAGTAAGGTATATATAAATGAGTTTGGAAAAGGGAGCGTGGCACAACCCATAGGCGTGGAATTTTTTATCAGCTATAACTCCGGAACCATAAGCCCCACGAACTTCAAACTTGGTATGCAGGCACCGCTATGGTAGGTGCTTATAGTAATGTGTATATAAGTGAGTTTGTAAAAGAGGGCGTGGCACATCCCATAGGCGTGAAATTTTTTATCAGCTATAAATTCGAAAGCATAAGTCACATGAACTTTAAATTTGGTATGCAGACATATCTATGGTAGGAGTTTATAGTAAGGCATATATAAAGGGATTTGTAAAAGGGGGTGTGTCACATCCCATAGGCGTGGAAATTTTAACCAGCCATAAATTGGGAACCATAAGTCACATGAACCTGAAATTTGGTATGCAGACATATATATGGGAGGTGTTAAGAATAAAGTATATATAAATGTGTTTGTAAAACTGGGATGAATATGTATTCAACTATTAGACCACTCTGATATTAAAAACTGATTTTTTTTAAACCTTAAAGTCTTTAGACCATTTTGAAATCGAAGGATTAAATCATTTAATTGATCCGGCGATGCTCTGAAACGAAACATGCGCATGTATAATGAATAAAACTACTTCTGGAATAAGCATTCTACCGAAAAAGTGCAGCTATACTAAAAGAGCTAAGCGAATAGGAAGCTAAACGGAATCTACCATAGTAGACAAATCTAAATTTAAAAATTCTATCGTTACCTTAATCCATCTTATATTAGTAATGGAACAAGATCAATATATAGTAGTTGAAGAAAATAGTTTTCCTCCTCTAATTTGTGCTGAACTGAATATTTGTATTACTGTTATATAGGGTGTGTTCAGAAATACATCAAGCCAAAGCATCATACGCATTTATTTCTAAACTATAATTGATGGAAATGTCCAATATGCGCAACCACGGTTAAATGCCTAATTGGAACCTAGTTGCGTTAATAAGGCATTTCATCAATTATAGTTTAGAAGCAAAAGAGACTGATGCTTTGGCTTGATGCATTTCTGAACGCACCCATATTTTGATTTGTATACCCCGAACGACGTCGGGTGCTCTACTAGTGATTCACATTTACTTTTAAGAAATTAAATTTATTGGTACATAACATGTACATATGTGTATAATTCATTCAACCATGAAATGTTAAATAATCTCATCTCTGTGCCTAATAAAAGCTTAAACAGACGGCAGCGTTGATCCGGATTAACTCGGACTTAATCCGGATCAACTGTGGTTAATTCCCGAGTTGATCCGGATCAACGCTGCCGTCTGTTTATGCTTTAAGACTGTATCTGCATATATTTATTTTTTGTTTTTTTTTTTAATGTACAAAGTAAATATATGTATGTAAGTAATCTGAAATAAATGAATTGTATGCTTTCAGAATGCTTTTTTGAAATTGAAATTTATTTGGTACGTTGTAAACGGTTTTGGTCGGATTTGGAAAGAAAATTGGTAGGGGGAAAAATTGTTAGTGGCAACGCTGATCAGTATATATATGTTTCGCATATGTATACATATATAGAATGTACTATGCTCATAAATGGAGAGTCAGCCCTTAAAAAAATATTATGTCTGATTTAAAGATGTATGAAAAATAGGAGAATCGAGTTCTCAGAATCGATTCTCGTTCGATTCCGAAAATTTATAATCGATTCTCTAAAATCGATTATTTCGAGAAAATCTTCGATTCCGGAGTGGAATTGGAATCGATTTTTCCATCCCTAATACATAAATGATCAGAATGAAAAGAGGAGTCGATTAAGCCATGTCTGTCTGTCCGTCTGTCCGTGTACACGCTAACTCGAGCAAAAATTGAGATATCTCAACGAAATTTGGTACATAGGTTGCCCTTTATTCAAGGTAGGCTGCTATTGAAAATGGGCGAAATCGGACAATCACCACTTTGCAGAAAATTGGATAATTATACATTTTTGGATTTCGGGCGTGGCACCGCCCACTTATGACCAAAAATGTGTATCTCGGTAGCCGATTTATCAATTTCTACCAAACTCGGTGCATTTAATAACCTTGGTACGTAGAATTAATTAGTTGAAAATTATTCAAATCGGACTAAAATTGCACCGGCTTCCCGTAAAACGGTAATTTTCGAACTCCGATATTTCAATAACTGAGGACGCTCATTTACTCCAAGCTAATACTTACAACAATCTGTCAACAATAAATAAGAATGTTAGAGACTTTTAGGTAGTTTACAGAAAGTTGGAACTACGATAGTTGACACCTGCGCCGGGTATATAAAATCGGTTTCGCCCGAACTTATACTTCTTTACATGTTACCATTTAATTTTAATTGATTCAGTACTTTTGTTCCCTTTTCATATTAATGTTCAAACAATAAATAATTTTTGCCTGTATTCTATTGCCTAAACTTTGTTTAAAATTTTTTTAAAAGATGGTAAGTGTTATCGATTACAGCATTGTAATGTTCGAATGAATAACTGTCAGACGACGCCTGAAAAGTCTACAAAGCCTGAAATAAGTTCTAAAGTTGGCATCTTTCAGGCTTTTCGGACTTCGGCTGTGGAGCAGCTTCTATACAATTGTACTAAATCATCTTTCAGGCTTGAACGCCTCAAGCCGCAACGCCTGCAAAATCTGTAATGGAGCTTCAGCTTTAGGCCTCCTCGTTAGCAAATCTTTCAATTAGTCAAATATTTAAATTAGTCATTCAAAATACAGAAAAATACTTTCAACAGCTATCTTCTTGCCGGAATAGATTCTTTCGAAAGACTGTGGCGAGTTGAAAGACAGATGCCAAAATTGGCCTGATAGTGGTTTTGTTTGTCTTGTATACCATGTCCCCACCGGAGCTTAACGGCGTAGTTCTGGCTGTTGAGTTGGGTTATACCGATAACCCACTTGAATTAGCGTGGTTTCGCCATATAAAAATGACAGCAATGAACCATTTCACTGAGATGGTAGAAGCACATACATACATACACCTTTAAGTTCATGTATCTGGGAATTTCATGAAATTTATTCCTAAATAGGCAGTGTAGCTACTTGAAGCTTTCACTACATTATACAAAAATTTAATGGCTATAAACTGCGTAATCAAAATACTAATTAATTTGAAAAATTAAATATATAAAACCTGCAAATTGCAAAAATGTTTGGAAAGGCATCATCAAACAAATCTTTTTCGAATAACGGCAAAAAAATTCCGTTGGGAAATGCAAAAAAAAAATTTTCGTATGGAATGACGAAAAAAATCATCAGGTGCACCCTGCGCAGTTGCATCCTTTTGCAAGGGTTTTTTCCGAAGCCATGTCAAAAACTTGAATTTTTCCCGCCATCTGTGGGTAATTAGCTTTAAAATTGGAAAATGCATTTACTGGCAGTGTTCGGACTCCCCTCCGATATGAGATATTTTTCAGCTTTTTGAATTTTTTAAATCTACTCCTCTCTTCTTCCTGCTTGTTTTTGTTTGTTTACTTCGTTTTCCAACTCGAAACCACGACGAGAGTCTGATGCGACATTATGTTTTCACACCATCTGTGGGTTATTAGCGTTAAAATTGCAAACAAAAAAATCGTTCCCTGCCAGTGTTCGGAGTTTTTTACGATCAGATTAGTTTAAGTCCGGTTTTTAAAAAATTTTAAATCTGCTCCTATGCTCCGCTTGACTTCAAATCTGTTCCGTTTTTTCACTCATGTTCTGCCCACCTTGGGCACCATTTTTTGAGTTTTCACTCCCAGTTTCAGTAAAAAAAATGAAAGTGAAGCAAAATCTCATTGATGAAAAGCGAGGGAGGGCCACAAAATCACCGAAAACAAAATCCCCACATACAAAACCCCAGTTTCCAAATAATCCCCAACACATTATCCCAAAAATCAAAATCCCCAATATAGAAATCCCCAAACACGAAATCCCCATACCTTTCTGGTGACAGTGTCACAAAATCCCCAAAGTTATGAATAAATGATATTACCGATCATATAAAAAACAGCGTAAGCCGACTCCTACCTTTGTTCTGATTCGTAGTTACATACATCCCATTTACACGATTCAAATACTTGAAAGCAATTCTTGTTCATTATCTTTTGAGTTTTCTATTTGCTTTTACACGGTTCAATTTGTTTGAATTTAAGTTTTTCGTTCTTTACATGGGAAATGACGAAAATGTCAAAAGCAAAGCAAGAAACTTGAAACGCCTTGACGGTACAGAAGAATGTGTAGTCTTCCCTTTTCTTCTCACCCCCTCTCTTCCACTTGCAAATAGAATCAAATTCAATACTTAAACCCATGGTGCGATAAACATATAAAGTAATAAATCAGCTTTCTTGATTTATTTTCTGTCAATCGGTTATCTTATAAAAAAATTTCAAGGCAAACTTTCAAATAACTAAGATAGAGTAAAATCAATATAAATCCTTCTTATCGCTCTTATTACTTCTCCGGGTAAAATTTCACTATGACTTGAACCGTATAAGACCCGTCATATATATTTTCAATTTATGACAATATTTATATATATATATTTATGTACATACATATGAGGCCATGAAGGCCAGAGGAGCCTAGTTATCCACAAAATTTTTTTTTTAGAAATATGAGAAAAAATATCTATAAAAGGATCAGTCCAGCGTCTTCGTCTTGACCTGCAGGCTGTGTCGAAGTCACAGCCGCTAAACTTAAACGTAGAATACGTGATATTAATAAGATCACATTCAAGTTAAAAACGGTACATGAAATATTCGTTTTGATTGTATTGAATTGAATTTAATAAATCAATATGAATTGCAAAATATTAATACTTAGCAATTGAGAAGCAGATCCACATGAACTTCAGTCATATGTACCATCAGCTTATAAATAGATATATGCCATGACGTGCATCAATATTTCGATTCATTTTTATTTCCTTTCATACTGCAGAAATTTGTATTACTTTTTATATTAGCCTAGGTCCCCGTATTAGTATTCTTCTTCGTGTTCGTGCTAGTCTTTGCATTATCTTCGTCTTCGCATTTGTGCATTAGTTAGCTAAGACTTCTGAAACAGCTGGCAACTCTCCTAAATAGTTAAGAAATAAACAAATCTCTAGCGTCTGATAATGTGATAAATATTTCATGTGCCTGATGAATTAAGTTAAATTTGATTTTTTAAATACGTGACAACGCTCCTAAATACAGTTCAAAAATAAAGCCTTTTTAGACCCATTTCATTTGATACCCATATTTTTAATAATTGCTTTAACTTATTAAATAGTTTGAGTTTACGTTTTTACCAGGTAGCAACCCTTTTTAACAATCTAAGTATTTAAACTAAGGATATCTTACCACCTTCGTTTCACTTAATATTTTAATATTTCATTTGACTCATGCATACTTTATTTAAATTCTAATTTTGAAACAGGTGGCAACCCTATTCAAAATATTTTCAAACCACAACCTCTTTCGTCTGACATCAATACCATACCATTTCAATTTTCTGCCTTTATGTAAGTCGAACTTGCTTTCTGAAACAGGTGGCAACCCTCCTACATATGTATGAGTTATTAATAAAAATGTAAATGTAAAAATTATTTGAATTTAGTTTTTTTATCCGGTGGCAACTCTTTTTGAAAAAATAAGAAGCTATTGCACATCTACAGGCCAAACCCTTTAATTTGATACCTAATTTTGTAAAATCGAACTAACATTACAGATCAGATGATATGACTAAAAAGCTTTCACGTCCCAGTAGAAATTTTATGCATACGACATTGCTGTTGGTGGCATGAGCTTGCTGCTGTGTATACATGCCAGTATAAATGAACGTCCATTTCCATTTAACACGCGTGGTTTCTCAGAGCGTATGCGTACTCTAACCATACACTAGTACTACTGCTGTATGCATATGGCTGTATTAATGTTTCAAACTTACAAAAAGCATTAATGGAACAGTATTAAAGCATTCTTACAAGATATGTATCCCTATATGTAAATGCTACTTCTCTGATACATTTTAATATACGGGGACATACAAAAAAGTAGCATTTACATATGCAAATGCATATCTTGTAAAAGCCCCTTTGTGCTGAAAATAGTATCGCACAACACGTCCGTTCACTAAAATGTTTGTACAAGACTGAAAATATTACAAAAATTCCACTTCAAATTTATCAAGAAATGTACTTAAAACAACGACAACGTACATTCGCTTGCGATTCGCTAGAATTTGAATTTATTCGTGTTTTCGTAATTCAGTCATATAGCAAGCATTCTTCGTGAATGCATACAACCGATTTCTACTGGGGTATTATGCATACATATGTATGTATGTATATGGGTGTACAATGTACATATATATAAAATAATTATGCGTTTAAATTGTTAGACCAATGCACTATCATAGCCATCCGAGGCACTGCTCCAATAATCTGTTGGACATGTATAGTATATATTTTACCAAAAATTTACTTACAAAATCACAATTATTGGAAACTAGCAATTACCCGGCGTGCTTCGCTGCGCCTTAAATGTATTTTTGTGTTGTAACTCTCCCCCTAAGCTCTTATGGCCTCATTTACAAAATATTTTTAAAGAACTTTATGAAGTTAGATTTAAAAAAATCGATCTATGAAGCATTGTTTATTTTTTTTTTGAGTTAATATATTTTCGAAGGTAATTAGAAAATATGTAAAGAACCGACTTTCTCTTGGAAATTTAATTTATAATCTTATAACTGGAGTCTACTATCGCACCCTTTCCTCAAACGTGTATTGATTCAATATTCAAATAACGTATATTTATATAATTTGAAAAAATCTCCCTACTATACAAATATGTACAGCAATATTAAATAATATTTTCAAATGTTGTGAGAGGGAGTAACAAAACAAAATTACTTTTAAGGCGCAGCGAAGCACGCCGGGTATTCGCTAGTGTCACATGAAATTAACTGAGCAAAGTACAATGAATAGCTGTTAAACAATGGCACCATCTACTTTAAATGAAACATACTTATTTTCGTGGGGGATACTCACACACCATATACTTTTCTATTGAAATTTTTCCTGAATTTTCCTAGCTATAAACCTCCAACGAATGCAAAACCGTGAAAATCGGTTCGTGCGTTCTGGAGTTATAGCGTCAGGAAGGAAAACCCTACTTATTTTTATATTAATTTTTATATTAAAGAAGATTAAAGAACTGTCCGCATTACTCAATTTTATTTTTCACTAAAACGGTATTCATGAATTTTTTAATTTTTTTTTTATTTGCTTCCGCATACTTTTGACATAACAGCTTTCATTTTATGCCGATATTAAACAAATACAGCCTAAGTTTACCCGGGTCCACGTTTTGGTCTGTATCTCGTGACCCAAGTCACCCAGCTATATGAAAAGTGCTCAATCTTAAAGCATTCATGAACAGCTTTCATTTGATACCCATACTGAACAAATATACCCAAGGTTACCCAGGTCCACGTTTTGGTCTATATATCGAGACCCTAGTCACCCAGCTATATGAAAAGTGCTCAATCTTAAAGCATTCATGAACGGCTTTCATTTGATACCCATATTGAACAAATACACCCAAGGTTACCCAGGTCCACATTTTGGTCTATATCTCGAGACCCTAGTCACCCAGCTATATGAAAATTGCTCTATCTTAAAGCACTCATGAACAGCTTTAATTTGATACCCATATTAAACAAATACATCCTAAGGTTACCCGGGTCCACGTTTTGGGGCCACGCCCCCTTTATATATCAAAATATTTTTTACCCTGTGACCATCCCTGGAAGATATCCAGTGCGTGTGTAAAATTTGGTTACGATCGGCTTATTCGTTTAGGAGCCAAGTGTGTCTATAGGTACATACATAATTTGAATTTTATATATATAGATTATCGCTCAAATTTTCCAATGAATTTGAAACGAATAGTCGAAGCAAAAGCCATGATACAAAAAAAGGAAGGTAGTTTCACTTTGAAATTTTTTGACATAAATTGTGCTTATGACGTTTATACTTTTCGTAAATTGCTCGAGTATCACCGCCACCTCAACAAATTATTGTTTTGGAAATTTTATTGTTTTTTAAAGGAATTTTTTATGCATTAAAAAATAACAACACGCAAGGTAAATTCACTTAATTCATCGTATTAGCATAGCTGTTAATAAGTGTGTATTAATTTAAAATACCTTAAATTACCTTACCGCAATAAAATTTGGCATTATATGCATTGTTCCATTAGATATTATTATTGATATTAGGATGTTGCTTTAATTTGGATCCTTTTTAGAGGACATATGAACAAAGGAATAGTTAAAAAGTAGCTTATCGTCATTGAAAGCACTGAAAGCGTAAACTTAGAGGGAGGTAAAAAAAATTTACAAATTCTTAGAGCTCCTTGTTATAGTTTATAGACCGATAAACGACTCGCTCTACCATGATGCAAGAGTTGCCAACAGAAGTTGCCAACCGATAACACCCTGTATTATTGCATCATGTCGCTCTACTGCTGCTGGTGCAGCGTTTCGCTTAGATTGGGCACATCCGTCTGAGGCTGAAAATTTTCCGCCGAAAAGTTGTTGGAACAAGCAAATAACACCTTGGTGAAGTTACCATGCACGTGGCCATCCCTAAATATGCAGCTAATCGTTCTAAATAATGATGAAAATTATTGCATAAACAAATAGATTATCTATGTGCATTACGCAATGTAATAGGAGGGCTGGCAGAACGTATCAATACATAGTCTGTTCCAATAGCAGTCCGGTTTACAGGATTTAGTCAGAACTTACAGGAAGTCGTTCCTATTGACATAAAACCTGTAAGTGGGAACACTTTTTAGAGAGTAACTGAGCAACTGTTCCTAGTCAGAAGTTACAGGATTTAGTCCGGAATTTTTTTTTCCAGTAAGTTCATGAAAAGTGTCAAACGATCAGCGGATTTGCATGTGCAATCAAAACAGAAAACGGTGTAAGCAAAGAACCTTATATTTGTAAAAATATGGAAGTAAACAACGAAATATTTGAATATGTATAGATTTTAATAATTAGTTAGTGATATTTCAGCCAAATCAGTGTTGTACAAATGACATGTAAACAAACCGACCGACGTTTTTACAGGAAATAGTGCTATTTGCGTTCCCATGCACTTCTGCATCTGTTCTTTTTTACTCTCACTTGAGAGAGTAAAATTGTAGTTTGACAGTTCCACAGGTTTTAGTCCGAAGTTCAAAGGAACAGACTAACAATGTTTAGAAACTGTTATACTGCGGTATTCAAACTGTTTGTATATGCAGAGTTGCGACACATTGCAGCCATATACATTGAATATTTGAAATACTCAATATACCAATGAACAATTTTTATGAATTTTGCATTTTTAAAACACCAATGGTAACCAATAGCAAACGAAGCATCAACTTTGTTTCTGATGCGCTGATTGCGCTGGCGATGCGTTTCGATAAATTTTCGGATGCGCTTTGGAAAAGTATACATCGTCAACATTTTGTAGTTCGGCGTTATTGAACGTTATACTTTGTACGTATGCAAAGTAATTGACATTTTGGAAGTCAGCCTAGTATTTTACTTGCCTTCCGTTTTATATACTACGTTTATGCGTAAGTTAATTCACGAATTCATTTCATGAATTTGGTTTGAAATTGGCTGCATAAACACCATTTCATGAATTCAATTATGCACGAAAGTTAACCATGAATTCGGCATAATTTCATGAAATCGTATGGCAACGCCACGTTTCACAAACAGCTGTTTACTAGGGTTATAATGTTTTTAGATTAATAACCATGACGCATAACTAGGATTTTAAACACGGGAAAAGTTATGTGGAGTTGTTCAAATATAAAATAAATTCAAATAGAATAAACTGAAAATGTATTAAAACTAATTTAAATAAGATATGGTTCATTGGTAACGGCTTTTGCAAATTCAAACGGAGGCCAAAAAATCACAACCCTACTGTTTAGTTTCTCGCCACCGCGTTGCCACTTTTTCAAAGCACTTTATTTCATGAATTCGCGAACTATGCATAAACGGGACCATTTTTGAATTCATGAAATGAAGAATTCATGAATTCTGTCGCTTAAACGAAGTAATAATTAATTTTAGAAATAAACCACCAAAAGCTCGCTATATGTAAAATGATGCTCAAAATATATTCCATGAAATAATTTTTGATATAATTTTTTTGAAGTAAAAAACCACTTTTTAGTTTCTTCAAAGAATTCGACTTCTGGCTAAGTACCAACTTAAAATTTAATTTCGGCTGCAGCTGCAACTAAGTCGTACCTAGGAAGAAGTATTTTAAAAATTAAGGGAAAACAGACGAAATATGTAAAAATTAAGTTTTTAGAGGGTGATTTTGATAATATTGAATAATCTCCCATTAAAATTTACAAAGATCGATCCATTTTAATCGGAAGATGAAATTAAATGCATATTACAATTCGAATAAAGCTACATCACAATTTTATAATTGGAATAATTTAGATAAATTCTCAAATAATAAGTCAGTTTCACGCTAGTTCTTTTTTAAGTAAATTTGTGCATAACATTTAGATATCTACTATTTGTATGTTTCACAGCATGCTTTCGATAAACATCGACTTCACATCACTGCGGTTGTTCTGGCTATTTCACACAATTAACAAGAAAATGATACCTTATTCTTTTGCATAATCATGCAATGAAAATAAAAATTACATTAACGGATGATCAAACTTGACATTATTTAATAAAAATGTAATTTTTCCAAAATATCGTAAAGAAAAATCGATACATTTTCACACTCGTTTTGCTATATCGTAAACTAAGTCGAAACTACTTAGTAGAAGTTTGAAATGCGACTATGAACAGAGGTAAATTTTAAGTTGGTACTTAAATTTAAGTTGCAACTTTGTTAGTTTCGACTTAGTTGCTGGACTATGAATACGCGTCAATGATACCTACGCATACTTTTTTCACAAAATTGTCTGCTCCATTTTTTGTTCCATTTTGCCCATTAAGCTCGATCTTTTTTGTTTATTTAACTAAGTCCTATTTGATACAATTTAAAACTTTCATTTCATTTCAATAATCTGTAAGAAAGAGTTCTGTAGACAAATAAATAAAAAAATAAATAAATAAATAAATAAAATGAAATTGGAATAAATAGAGTAGACATTACTGTAACGCTGGTGTGCCGAAACGACCAAAATTACAACAACCTAAGTGACAACACCTTGTTATTATTTCACCATGGGTTCAAAATATGCTGCGATCAGCTTATACATATTTCCCCTCACCTGTGCAATCTGTTTCTGGTATCCTTTTGTCTCTGCCAGCACCTAACTGTTTTTACACATGCATGTTTGATGACGAAGGGATTTTGTATGGAAAAACATTTATGCCCATATATTTGAATAAAATAAACATACTTAGAAGATATCAACCAATACTTCCCATATACCAAACGAAAGGAAAACACCTGAATTTTTGATTAAAGAAAACAAAAACAAAACCATTCGAGTGGTTTTCGAGCATTTTGGTATAAAAAAATTTGCAAATTTTTTCAACAATTTTTTGCCTTTAAATGATAGATATTTGTTGAATTTATAAAAGATTTGTACACGATAATATTTCTACTGCTCCAAAGAACCTAAATATATCCCGAAAATAAAAGTTATAAAGGCTCAAAATTTACCCCAAAATTAGCCAATATTTACCGTTGTATCTACGACAGATACCTAATCGGTTACTTACATAAATATAGGTCGATAGGTTTGGAAGTTTGTCTTTGAAACGGCACACTCTTCTTTGAAATCGCTTCACTAGTTCTCGTGAAATAGGTCTAAAAATTACATCTACAACATTTGAGCACATAGCCTCCATATCGAAACGTAAGACGTATTCTAAGTCAGAAAATAAGTGCGGTCTTTTACAAAAAAAGGTCCTTGCATCTACGTGATGCTACATATTCTAGTAAAGCATTTTCTAGCGCTCAAGGTCTCATATATACAATGCACATAGAACTTGCATCGTTACGTTATCACTAATTATTTCGCTATTTGCACTTATAACTTATTTGAGATCTTTATCCCACAATATTTCTGTTTGCAATTAAAATTTGTATTTGTCCTTTCATTATTTGCTTTAAACTATTTTGATGAAGAAATATTGTAATTTTCCATTTATGGTTTATGTAAATGGCTTGAACAATGAAGTTTGTGTTTATATAAACTCATGCAAAATAAATTCCTTAGTTATTACCATGGTGGAATAATACAAGGTGTTGGATATTGACAGCGTTCTCGCTCTAATCCGCCATCTTGACTCCCTTAGCAAAATCGATGTTTCCCTCTTGAAAAAACTACATTTTACCGCCTTAAAAAAAAGTACTAAACTAAAACTAAAAGTAGGGAATGAGCCTATTCTAAAACTGATTTGCAATCACTGAACAATTATTTGACATTTAATTTATTCTTATTCGTTGACAACGGAAAATTAAATAACAAATTTTAAACTTTAATTCTACAAAAAACGTGGGCTTTGTGTATTCTCCAAAGGATTTACAGCGAGATGGGCGCTGTTTTCAGGCACTCACTGAGGGAAGCTTGAATTACTGCTGCGTGAGGCAAAATACGCCTATAATAATTTACAATACCGAGGAAGCGGCGCGAGTCAACAACTGTTTGAGGCTTTGGATAACTTTTTCCTCAGGAGGCTGGTAACAATGCTGGCTCACAGAATAGCCTAAGTAGACTACTTCACTTCCACCGATATGGAATTTTTTTATGTTGATTTTTAAGCGAAAGTCTCCTGCAGTGCGCCAGCCACCGGACTCTTTGGGCATCATGTGGATGGGACTTGTCCATTGATTGCGTGTTATGACACCATGATGCAGCAACAGATTAAAATCTTCTTTTGCGGCGTTTAACTTCTCACCAGTGAGTTTGCGTGGGCGCTCGTGGACTGGGGGACCATTGGTGACAATGTGGTGTACGGTTGTTTCACTATCGACATTTGGTGCAGCATCACGTAGTGTGATCTCTATGTAATCGTTCAACAGGTTAGCTTAGAATGCGTCTGACTTGCTTTTGGACAAATTCGACGTAGGGTGCACAATTGTCGCGATGCTGTCAATTTGTATAAATTTATACCAAACTCGGTGCACTTAATTATCTTGGCATAGAAAAGCAATACGTTTAAAATACGAAAACTCCGACGTTTCAGTAATTGTGGACCCTAATTTACTCCAAGTTAATACTTACAACATGCATTTAACAATAAATAAGACTGTTATATTACTGTAATTATTACAAAAATGTAGTTTTATTACATTTTCTTACTTTTACTGTGATACATATTTGAATTATCTAATTCCCTGAATTAAAGTGGAATCTGATATTTTTAACCGGTGACCACCCTGGGAGGTTGCTAAAAATAAAGCGTTTTCAAAACCATTTCCGATGCCCATATTGCAGCAATGAATTTAATCTTCCAACCTAGATACGAACACGTAAGTATGCGTCCTCCTACAATCGGACCACGGCAACATGGAGTCTATCGATGTCAAACGTTAAGTTTCTTGTTTCTTGTTTGTTTGTAACTATTTATATGCAAAATTTGATATGAAAAATAGTACCAAATTTCGTACTACTTCGCAAAGCGGGCTTTTTTTCTTCCCGTTTCTCTCGTGCTTCCATATTACAACCTTTTGTAAGGGAGCCGTCGACATGAGCTGTCACTACGTACAACACCTTGTATAATTCCACCATGAGTTATTACCATCGCATGGGAAATAAATATAAGGTAACATAACTCACTTTTTCTGCATGCCAATTGCGGCCATGCATTTTGGGGTAGTAGAAAAAGGGAGAAAAGATTATGATTATTTTTACTACTTTTTGGGTACTATTTCCCTACATACATCAGTGGACCGTTATCTTGATTTAATTATTCTTAAATTCTACTAAAAATTACATATTAGCCCGTATGGAATTTTATTATATTATTATTGTTGTCTTTCCTTAAGTTCTGAAGTACATGTATATGCGTACTTAGTTTTTAAATATCTTAACTTTAAAGGAAATTTTATTACGACCTTTATTTTCGTTAACATTTTAAAATTACATTTCTGAATTCTATCAGTTATATTATAAAATAATTATGCGTTTAAATTTTTATACCTAAGTGCATTATGGTAGCCATCCGAAGCACTGCTCCAATAATCAGTTGGATATATACAGTATATATTTTACCAAAAATTTACTTACAAACTCACAATTATTGGAAATTATTGCTTAAATTTTCCAATGAATTTGAAACGAAAAGTCAAATCAAAAGCGAAACAAAGAAACAGTTACTACGTTTATACGTAAGCTATTTGCAAATAAAAATGATTTGCAAATACCTAACTCACTGTTTATTCGATGGTGAAAAATTCTTTTTTAATATTGCCTGATAATAAAAAGGCAGTAATATGACCATCGAAAATGAAAATAAAATTAAAAATGGCAACGTTTTGATTATTAAAAGGTAAAAGATGACCATTGAAAAAGAAAATAAACCTAAGAATGGCGGCGTCTTGCGCTTATTTGCAAATAGTACCACTAATCAATACTTATTTGCGTGATTTAGTTATTTGCAAATAAAAAATTTAAGTAGCGTTTATACGCATACTTTTTTTTCACAAAATTGTCTGCTCCATTTTTCGTTCCATTTTGCCCAGAAATGATTTATTATTATGTGTGTATAGTAACAAATAGTCAGTACTAATTTGTACTGGAACCTGCAAATTTTTACTGGAAAAGTGTATAATAACCCAGAAAATTTGCAAGAGAACACTGAATCGAGAGCGTAGCAACACGGGAGAGCTGCAAATTCTTGCTAGTGAAATTTCTACTAGCAGAAATTAGCTAGCAGAAGAAGAAGAAGAATAAGTGTCAAAAGCCGCCATTTGTTGAATTGGTTTAGGACAAGCAAAAGTACAATGAGTGGAAATCAAAATATTAATGATGAACTGGACTATGTTAGTGCGTGTGTGTAAAGCAACGCGTTTAAAAATGATTTATAAATAGTAAAATGTTTACAGCAGAATGTCAAAACAGTGCAACAGCTGTTCACTTGCAAGTTTTTGCTAGTTTTGTGTTCATTAACTTTTTCTGCTAGTTTTCTATTCTTCTCAATTTTACGCTCTATTTTGCTTTTACGCTCTCGCTGCAATATTTTACTGGAGAAGTTACTATACAAACCTATTATTTCACCATGTTACGTTCGTATATACTTACAAGCAAAATGTATTCAACAAAGTGTGATTGATTTTGACATTGCTCTCATAAGAAATAGGCTATAATGTCAAATTGAAATGAATTGTTAACCCATTTTAAAATTTTAGTTAATTTTAATTTTTTTTCAAATTTGAATTGGTTAAAAAAAATGTACACAAATATTTTTCAAGCAACAAATTTTCTAATAAGAGATTCACCGCCGAGGAGAGCAAGTAAGTACATTTAAAGTTTGGTAATAAGTAAATACGTTCGACTTTGCTTAAATATTTAATGTAAGGAAATCAAGGTGAAACGGAGCAAAAACTTTTGAACGTTGCGCTGTATGCAATAGAAGTCAGGAGACGAAAATAGTGCGATGTTTTAAACCACCTAGTTGCGATTTTAGACGGCAGCGATGGGAAGAAAGCTGTGGTGTTGTACTACGTGATTCATCTCGCGAATCTCATCTTGTGAAAACCACTTCAAGGAAAGTGATTTCATTTGATGTCCGTCCGAATTAAGCACTTTCAATCGAGATCGTTTATACCCAAACTATTTCGCATGAAACAAATTTTATTTCAAAATTGTTAGAGTTGGGCTCTCATATAAAATTGAAAACAAATCATATTTTTATAAGTGTCGAATAATATTTAGGATAAAAATTTAAATTCAAAAATAAACGCACAAAAGCATAAAACTTGGGCAATTAAAAACAAGAAAATTGCTAAAACGATTTTATAAACAATTTGTTTTATTTTATTGACAAAATATATATATTCCAGGTAATGTAAGTAAAATAAAACTATAATCAAAATAAATGCCTAGGGTATCAGTGCTGACAAGATACATGCATCACTAAGGGTTAATTCGTTTGTTTATACTTTTTGACATTATAGTACCTTAAAAGAGAGCCGCACTGAGTTGTCAATCACACCTTGTTTAATACACCTTGCTTACAAGTATGGAATCCTATCAAGAATGATAGAATACAAGATTGCGCCAATCGAGCTGAGAGCAACTGGCCGTGACGTCAAAATATACCAGAATGAGAGAGCAAGACCAACTCGACAAGAAAAAGAAGAAGCATCGAACAAAAGGCAGTATTGCCAAGTTTTTAATTTAAAAAATCACCAAATTTTTATTGGTGTATTTTATGGACTTTATAATTTTATTGTAAGGATGCCGATTCAAATTAATAAAAATCAATGTTTCTTGCACAACGGTCGATTTCTTCTGGCATGATTGAAGGTGCTGCACACTTACGATTGCTATAAATTTTGCTTCCATTTTCTTAAGATTTTCTAATTTGAAGTCTTCAAACTAAAAACAAAAGCACCAAAAACGCACCAAGCACAAAACTCAAAAATTTTTGCGTTTTGAATACCCACTAAATTTGGTGCGAAAAGCATCAAGTTGGCAACAGTGAATGTAAACAAAAGTATATTATGACGTCAGCGATTGGGTGGATGCTGTCAAATCGACGAAGAGAGGGTTAGCGGTCCGCGAATGGCGCGACCTTTATTTTCTGGATCGTGGAATCCTATGCCCCTTTTTGTCTATTCTCTTTCTAATAACGGATGTGCCTGCCAAACTGAAAAGCTTGATGGCGGCCGTATTTGACAGGCACGTTTGACGATGCGAACCATGGTGGAATAATAACAAAGTGTTGTCAGTAGCGACGTGTTTGTTGTGATTTTGACAAGATCGGCATGCTTATTTTCAGTGCTGCCGATCTTAATTTTTATACTACTATTCGTTGGGAAATAGTATCTAAAATACTCCATTTTAGTAATTCGTTTTATCGCGATTTTTAAAGAACTTTGTGTTTTCAGTACAATACTAATATTTAAAATTGCTCGATTTGTATAATTTTTGTCCTCAAAAAGTGGAAAAATAAAAGATATCGTGGTTATCAATGGAAAAAAACCTACACAAAAATCGTATGGAATGGCGATTTTTTATATTAAACAACTTTTGCTGCATTGTCATACAATTGAGCCAAATGAACTGGTGAATAGAGTGGCTGCATGGTTAACTTACGATTTCGTTTATATTATCGATATTTATGTCTTTTAATCTATTTAAAAAATCATTTACAGTCTTATAGGAAATTGCCTTATTTTACGGCTTTTACTTTTTTAAAGTTACAATATATGACCAAGCTGTGTGGAGCTGCCGATACAAACATATACTCAGGCTTATAAGCCTGTAATTATACATTTTTCTACATTCAATTTGAAATAGTATTCACCACCGGATTAAAAGTAGTAAATAATTAGTACCTTTTCTAGTACTTTAAAATGCGCGACCGGAATAGACCTGCCGAAAAAGTGAGGTTAAGTTACTGACAACACCTTGTTGTTATTACACCATGATGCGAACGGGATCGAAATGAAAGAAATTGAAGATGGATGACATGAGAAAGAACGAATTATGAAATAGCAGAATGTCGAACCAAAACGAATTTCAAAAATCTGACAATGCGAATGACGTCAAAATGAAAGAAATGCAAAATAGCAAAATGTCGAAACAGAAGAAATAGATGACAGGCACGTGTTCAAGGGTTTCGTGCAACAAAAAGAGTTGCTGTGTTGCGTCATTCAATATTTAAAAAAATTTAATTTGGTTAAATACGCTTTTTTATTAAGGTGAAAAAACTACATATTTCGCCAGCCAAAAAGTGTATGCATAAATATGTATATAGCATCTTGCTATAAGATTATTTATAAAAATGGTATATGCTTATGGCCTTATTCATAACAAATAAAATAGATTTAAAGAGCTCTATACAGTGACATTTAAAAAAAGATCGATTTGTTTACTTTTCAACCATTTGGGTATAACATTTAACTTAACTTTTTGTACACCCATCTCTTTTTCTGTTTATTATTTTAAAATTTTTCGACCGTTTTAAAACGGCATTTAAGGCTTTTTTTGTTCAAATTGAAAAGATTTCCTCCTTCGCACACTTCTCTCATGATTTTCAGCGTAGTTGTCATTATGTTGACATCTAAATTGCCATACATTTTATGTCGTTGCCATTGCATTGTTTTCCGGCGTTTCCTCTGTGAACATTTATAACTATATTCATAAAAATATTACTAATTTCGGTTTATAATTTATTCCATCTTGCTATTGCTGAATATCAAAAAGGAATTAATAAATAATAAAAAGTTAGTTACAATTTTAGTGAATGGTTCTTGCAAATAATTTTATTTTGTGGTTGAAATGACTTGATCGCCGGCAGGAACTAATCAACTTTTTTGCCAAAACCAAAGCAGACGGGAAGGAAAAATAGTTGTTCATTATCGATTTGTCTGAAATATCGTTCTTGAAACACGCTACTGCTCACAAATTTGTAAAAATCAAATTTTTTCACTTAATTGTTATATTTTTCTTCATTGTGGTAAATTTCCACATCCTCACAGCAGCTGGCTGTCAAACTGAAACCAAAAACGATAGCAGAATGCTCAGGGCGCGAGATCTCAGAAACTTTAAATGCACTAAAATTCACTAATACCCACTTCCGCAAAAATAACTTTTTTTCGTATTTTCCTTGTTAAAAGTTATTGTAAATCATATATTTTTTTCGCCTTATTCATAAAAAATAAAAATTTTAGAAAGCTTTTTTAATTGCCGTTTACAAAAATTTTTCAATTTTAAAAACCTTTTTTTAAGCTACTTTATTTTTTATGAAAAAGGGTATTAGAAATTAGCACAATTAAGACACGCTCCTTATCGAAAAATTTATTATAAAGAAAATTGGCTGTTCTCACATTTACTTTCAACATCCAATTCTACTTTGTTTACTTTTTGTACAGATATGTCATCGCCGCCAGGACGGCGCAATCTTGTATTCTATCTTTCTTGTCAGATGAGCATTTAGATCTAACTGTCATACTACTATTAATGATAGCCATGAATATTCATTAAAATCGTTTCAATTCGTAATAAAAGTAGTTTACATAATTCTAGTCTAAATATATTTTTTAATATAAACTAATTCTAAATAAATCAACAATCTCAAGATTTATAAAAAATTTGTCTTCAAAAAATACGTTCCAAAGCATCCCTGTTGATATCATAGTTCAAATGCAAATTAGAATAGACATTTTGTTGCAAAAGATTTTCCGCGATATTCATCATACAAATTTATCATCTTACTTGTCCGTATGTCGCTCTGGAAAGAAATATATTTTAATTTATATGTTTTCTTTAAAATAAATGCAAATTTACCTAATTTTTCCACCGGCAGGCACGAAAATGGTATTCAAAACAGAAACAATGGCAACGAATTTTACACGCAAAACGATAAGTTTCACAAATATTTTAAATTATTGCATGGAGCATACACATTTATCGTTATTATTCGAAATGCAAGACTTGGCATGCATTTTTAATTTCTTATTTAATCAATTCAAATTAATAAAAACACATTTTTCTAAAATATTTCTCAATTTACATTTTAAAGTTTTTTTCTGAGACTTGAATGTAACTCTGTGCGGAGAATGAGAGAATAAGAAATCAGGTGATCTCAGCTGTTTTCGAATGTAAACAAACAAAATGGCGCTTTCCATACTCGTAAGCTTATACAATGGTTATTACGATGTATTACATTAGGTTTGTTCGTCGAAAATCCAGCAGGAATTATCCAACACTCAAAATATCAGAGAGTAAGAAAAAATTCTCTCAAATTCTCTCTCATGTTGAGAAACTTGCAAATTTCTGCACGAACGCAAATTTGCAGGAATTTGCAAGTTTCGCTGCCAGCTGGCGTCCACGGTTGCATTTCAAACATAAAAAATTTTTAAAGAATTTTTAAAATTCTTTCGGATGGCCAAAAACAGGATATACATGTATATTTCTTGTTGTTCTGACTTTCTTTAACATACATTTCAATTTCTTCATCGTACTAGCTGTCGGGTTTCTTAAATCGACTCTGGTTGCAATTGCATTCCGATTGCGAATACCATTTTTTTTCAGCCGAATTAAGTGCAAATCATTGGAATTAACTAAATTAATTATATCAACAATTATTTACTTCCTTTTTTCATAAAAAAATCGCTCGTGTTTATAAATTTTTAAATTTAACGAACTAATTTATTCAAATTATTGTGGACAAAAATGCAACCATGCGCCACAACCACATGTTTTTCGTGTTTGCAAATTCTTGCTGGCAAAATTTTTTCCAGCAAGAATTTGCAACTTCTCTCCAAGAGAACTGTCACTTTGCTCTCAGAATTTTTGAGTGTTGGATAATTTTTTGGTCTGCACGAACGCGATTTGGGCAAAAATCGTGATAATTCGTACAAATTCGTACAAATTTTTTGCTCGACGAACAAACCTATTTTCTTTAATTTTCATTTACCTAATAGATATTTGTGAATTCATCATACAATTTGTTTACAATTTTAATTTGAGAAATAATGTCAAATATAGAATTTTCTGTGTGAAATACCATGGTGTAATAATAACAAGGTGTTGTCAGTAACTTAACCTCACTCTTTCGGCAAGTCTATTCCGGTCACGCATTTTAAAGTACTAGAAAAGGAACTAATTATTTACTACTTTTAATCCGTTGATGAATACTATTTCAAATTAAATGTAGAAAATGTATAATGTATAATGGCTTATAAGCCTGAATATATGTTTGTATCGGCAGCTCCACACAGCTTGGATATATATTGTAACTTTAAAAAGGTAAAATAAGGCAATTTCCTATAAGACTGTAAATGATTTTCTAAAAAGAATAAAACACATAAATATCGATAATATAAGCGAATTCTTAATTTAACCATGCAGCCACTCTATTCTAGTGTATCAGTAGTTCATTTGGCTCAATATTATGACAATGCAGCAAAAGTTATTTAATATAAAAAATCGCCTTTCCATACGATTTTTGTGTACTTTTTTTCATTGATAACCACGATATCTTTTATTTTTCTACTTTTTGAGGAAAAAAATTATATAAATCCAGCAATTTTAAATATTAATATTGTTCTGAAAAGACAAAGTTCTTTAAAAATCGCGATAAAACGAATTACTAAAATGGAGTATTTAAGATACTATTTGCCAACGAATAGTAGTATAAAAATTAAGATCGGCGGCACTGAAAATAAGCATGCCGATCTTGTCAAAATCACAACAAACACGTCGCTACTGACAACACCTTGTTATTATTCCACCATGTGAAATACATTCAAATTAGGTTTAAAACAGCCCTTGGTCGGGTAAAACCTGAGTCATTCCGATACGTAGAATCGGCTGTCGTGGGAATGGTCGCTTTATCTGGTAACACTATGGGCAAAAAAATCTGCCTATGTGAGGCTTTTACTAGCCCAGCCAGTTCTACCTAACCTGATTTACCTTTTCTAATTTTACTTAACAGCAGGTTTTTGAAAGCCATCATAGGTGATTGGTTAGAGGTGCATTGTCAATAAGGCTAAAATGCCATGCCTAGAAAAACCGGAGATTCCTTCATTTGTGTTCCTTAATCAAACTGCTTTTATAAACGAGTTAGTCTTAAATTTAAACAACCTTTTAGTAACTTCTTGGTAAAGGTTTATTAAAAACGCATCAAAAATAGTATAATTCTTAATTTTGGAATTCGGTTGGATTTATATAACCACATAATATGTGATTATGTACAAACACATGCATGTTATATGTACATACATACATAAGTATTTATTACCAGAGACAAATGGAGGGTCTGGTATGCATGTCTGCAAATTGACCATGTAAATATAATGCTAAGTAAAGATTCCCTTCATTGACAATTAATGTATTCGCGAGTATTTGTTTAAATGCAACCATAGTCATAAAAATTATGCACCAACGTTTTTATGGGCACGTTGATATTTTTTCATCCCAATTTAAGCTGCATAATGAAGAAATATTTTGAAATTCTGTTATTTTCTAAGCCCATAAAACCTAAAGTAATATACTGCATTTAATATTGAGAACCTCTTTACTTGATTTTCATAATTATTCTTCATACAATGAACTTTTAATTACATAAATCGATTTGGAGTAATTAAAAATGGATGGCCTAGTGATGTCAAATACTACATAAGTATGTAGTGAATTTTTCCAAAAGCCAAAAAATGTGAAAATACAATATTTTGAAGTACTACTTATTTAGTATTACTAAAAAAA
>NW_023458568.1:20727879-20733781 GCF_013731165.1 Rhagoletis pomonella | reverse complement strand
AAAAAATGAATAGAACCATTTACCAACAGAAAATTTTATTATATATATGAGGTACATATCAGAGGCCGGCTTTGAGTACTAATAAAATTAGTGTACTTATTCATGATCCATAAAAATTAGTGCACATGAGCACTTACACTAATTCAAAAAATGACTAAGAGTAATTTCCACCAAAACAAGAACACACTCAAAATATACTAACTCTTATTTGTGGCGGCAATTTTTGTCTCTATCGAGTTTAGTCTACCCAGCTGGATTTTACTCATTTGGTCGAGTGAGAGGCTGAAAATAATTTCAATGGCGCGTATTCATAGTCCAGCAACTAAGTCGAAACTAACAAAGTTGCAACTTAAATTTAAGTACCAACTTAAAATTTACCTCTATTCATAATCGCATTTCTGACTTCTACTAAGTAGTTTCGACTTAGTTTACGATATAGCAAAACGAGAGTGAAAATGTATTGATTTTTCTTTACGATATTTTGGAAAAATTACATTTTTATTAAATAATATCAAGTTTGATCATGCGTTTATGAAATTTTTGTTTTCATTTCATGATTATGCAAAAGAATAAGGTATCATTTTCTTGTTAATTGTGTGAAATAGCCAGAACAACCACAGTGATGTGAAGTCGATGTTTATCGAAAGCATGCTGTGAAACATACAAATAGTAGATATCTAAATGTTATGCACAAATTTACTTTAAAAGAACTAGCGTGAAACTGACTTGTTATTTGAAAATTTATCTAAATTATTCCAATTATAAAATTGTGATGTAGCTTTATTCGAATTGTAATACGCATTTAATTTCATCTTCCGATTAAAATGGATCGATCTTTGTAAATTTTAATAGGAGTTTATTCAATATTATCAAAATCACCCTCTACCAACTTAATTTTTACATATTTCCTCTGTTTTCCCTTAATTTGATAAAATACTTCTTCCTGGACTTAGTTGCAGCTGCAGCCGAAACTAAAATTTAAGTTGGTACTTAGCCAGAAAAGTCGAAACTAAGGCGACTATGAATAGCTTGAGTTGTGACTTAGAATAGTTTCGACTTAGTTGAGTACTAAATATGACTATGAATATGCGCCAATGAGTTTAATATTATTTGTGTTCTGCTTTGTTCTACGTCAGTGTTGGCATTTTTGGTACAATTGTACTTTTTTGATACAATTTCGTTTACTACGCAGTACTTTCTAGTACAATTTTGTGATGAATACTATAAATATATACGTAGCTCTGAAAACTCACTGCGGGAATTCGTTTTATCTTTTTGTCTTCGCCTTCCGTTTTTGCCTTTGTAAGTTTTGAAAAAGGTTTTGAAATAACCATTATAACATAGCAAAACTTGTGCTATCAACCTCACATTCCTAGGCAAGTTTTGAAAGAATATTTGCGATACTAAATCTTATTAAAACCAAATGTCGAAATCAGCTTGATATAGTTAGAAACAGTGTCATCGTTAATTCTTTATGTTCTTAAATATCATAACTTCACGACACTCATATATGTATTGACTAGAGTTGACTATTTATTTTATTATTTTTTAATTCTAATTATTTGTTTATAAAAATATAGTTAATTCCTTAACAAAAACTGTATGAAAATAAGTTTAAATCTTTGAACAACATTAAAAAAATCGATAAACTTTCGTAAAAATTTCGAGCTTTCTATTTCAATTTTAGTATAATAAAGTACAAGTTTAAAGCAGCTGGAATTTGCCGTCAATGTCATATTATCTAAACGCGATTTTTTTTTTTTTAACGAAGAAAATGAGCAACACCTTCATCAAAAAAAAATATATGTATGTATATTAAAAATCAACGATAAGTCGGAGCTATTTTAAACTTGCACCTCATTTAAATTGATCGGACTACAAACGGCATTCTCAAAACATGTATTTCTAGGAAATCGAGTTAAAAGCCCGAAATTTTTACGAAAGTTTGTTGATTTTTTTAATGTTGCGCAAAAATTGAACCTTGGGGTTTTATTGTATAAACTGCATTTTTATAAACAAATAATTAAAATTAAATAATTTTAAGATAAATGGCCAATCTTGTCAATATGTGAGTGTCGTAAAGTTTTGATAAGCACTTGAAATACTAAAAATAAAATGTCAAACTTTAGTACTGAATTCAAAGAAGATGTCTCCTTTATCCATGCATAATAACTTAAAAAAATTTGTTTGTTAAGAAGTGTACCTTAAAATATGTGCATACACATTTATGTTCAAAGTGTAAAATGTACCTACATAAACTTTCCCTTGAATACCATCAAATCATTGATCTTGAAGGGAATCTATGTATGCATGTACTAAGAAAATATATGAGCAAATTAAAAAGTCGATGCAATTTACAGTCGAAAAGTACAGTTTTTGTATAGAGATATGTATGTATGAACAGTGACCCACACTCAAAATCACACAGTGATATTATCACAGTATTCGCAATGATTTTCATTCTATATTCTTTTCATTACTTTTTCATAAAAGTATAGCTCTATCTCTAACAAAAGCCATATAAGCCTAAATTGTAAAATTTGTGCAAAAATTAGAAAAAAATCAAACAAATTTCTTAAAAATTGCGAACTTTTTAATGGTAGAATCTGGAAAGAAATGTGGTAGATTTAAATAAAAGTACGGTAGATCCCAGGCTTTAGATCAAACTTTGTACAAAAATTAAGAAAAAAACTGCAAGGTTTCACCTAAATTGCAAACTTTTTAATAAGACTCTAAATTTTTATTTTAGTATAATAAAATGAAAGATTGAAGCTGCTAAAAATTGCGTTGAGTTTTGGCACTTTTTTTCCTTGACCACTGTCAGTGTTTTTCCATATCAAGATATTTTTCGAACATATTTAAAGAGATTTCTGCAACCTTGCGGAGTGCTGCCAGCTTTTCCTTTTATCACACCTAAATTTGCTAATACTTTCATAAAAATCGCCTTTTTTTAACATTTTCGCTATAAATTCTTTTTATAAATCATATATTTTGCAATTTAACACTATAAAACCACGTTTCCTGTCGCAAAATTGATATTGAGAAAACTTACTATTTTACTGTTTATTTTATCCTCCCATTCGGCTTTGTTTACGTTTACTTGAGCAATTTAATCGCCGCCTGGAATGCGGAATTGTTACCATATAGTGTTTAGTGTGGCACAATTTTTGCTGTTAAAATTAAGAAAATTATTTCGAGCAAAAATAAAACTACTCAAAAACGCGAATATGTGGTAGATTTCTGACCTTGAGTGGTAGATGCTCAAAAAAGTGGCAGATCTACCACAAAGTGGTAGAAGTCCGATCACTGGTTGTGCATGCGTAGATGAAATATTAGTAGCATTTCGGGGCAGATGTAAATTTAAGATGTACATGCCAAAGAAGCCGGCAAAATACGGCTTGAAAATTATCTGCCTTACAGATGCTAGATCTGAATATCTGCTAAACGCGTATATTTATTTAGAAGATTCGGATGGACTAAATTTTCCAATTGAATTTCAGCGTCTAAGAAAACCTATTCTGGCCGTGATGCGCCTCATTTCTCCCATTGAGGGTTCCAGCCGAAATGTAACTACTGACAACTGGTTCTCTTCTCTGGAGCTCATACAGTTGTTAAAAAAGAAGCAGTTGACACTTGTGGGTACAATGAGAAAAAATCATAGAGAAATTCCCAACGAATTTTTGCCTTCACGTCAAAGGAGCCTACTGTTTTTGGATTTACCAGTGATATAACTCTTTTATCGTATGTCCCAAAGAATAATAGAGCAGTCATCACCATCTCAAGCATGTACCGTACACTAAATGTTGATGTAACTACGAAGAAACCAGAACTTATACTATATTATAACCAAACAAAGGTTGGTGGTGATTTACTCGATCAAAGATGTTCCAATTATTCAACAGTTTGCCGCACTCGCAGATGGCCATTGGCAATTTTTTTACAGATTACTTGATATTTTGGCCTCGAATAGTTATGTTGTAGGCGGATATACGCAACCACAAAGAGCAGAAACCAGATTCAAATTTATGAAGATACTGGCTCAACAGCTGATAAGACCACATCTACAGCAGGGATCATAAATGAGTTTTTTAATTTTGTACCAAATGGCCAAAAAAAGTGTACTAAATAAGCCGAGAAAGTACCAACATTTAAAAGACCATACATACATAGTTACATATACATGTTTTTAGATTTTCTGTATAAAAATCATGATATAAAACATGGCGTGTCGAAGGTGGAAAACATAAGTGCAAATCAATTGTTTGAAAAGGCCACCAAACGCCAAGGTAATCAACAGGGAACGGATTTTTAGGACCTAAAAACCTATAAAAAAGGCAAAATAAAATAACGAAATACGCTGGAAAAGGCAAAATAAAATAGTGAAAAAGGCAGGAAAAGGCACTAGGTGTTGCAAAAAAGGCAAAAAAAAGCAAAACAAAATAGCGAAAAAGGCAGAAAAAGGCACTAAAAAAAGACAGAAAATACGAAGAACAATCAAAAAATACATTGATTTTAGAAATGTTTATATTACAAGTAAAAAGAGAAAAACTATGAACTAGTTTCATTATATGGAAAGTTTGTACTTTGAATCTTTGACTATTTTATCCTTTCGAGTTTCTAACTCATAAAACTTTAATTTGTATAGTTCTAGTAACATTGAACCACACGATGCATTTCGAAGTTTTCTGGCAGCGTTTTCATTCGATTTTCGCAAAGAAAAGCCTTGAATGTACTAAATGTGTGCTCGACGTAAGTTGATACAAGCGGCGCCCAATTTAAACATGGAACGTTTGAAACGTTCATATTATCAGGAATAAGGGCGTTTTCCTCGCCCTTTACAATTTTATCCACACCCCTTATTGTCTCCAAGCCTTCGTTAGCTGAGAAAACGGCTTTGAATTTTTCCAACACCAATTTGGCAAGAGGTCTCTACGCTTCTATAAGCCGCATGGGCAATGTGTATATTTTTTAATCTTAAAAAAAAAATTGTAAATGCTATAATAATTTTTTTAAAGGTAGAAAAGGCAAAAAAAGGCAAAAAAAGGCAAATATCTTAAAAAAGGCAAAAAAAGGCAACATCAAGTGTTTATATATGGAATCAGAGAAAGCTAAATCGTGGACATTCTTAATCGAATATGCTCTATCTCGTTAGCAGAAAAAAAGGCAATTTCCATAAAATCCGTTCCCTGGTAATCAACAATAGCATAAAGGTTATACTTATTACCTAAGTGCTAGTAATACAAAAATTTTCAAAAAAAAACCGTTGTATTTAACGGAATGCAAGTTTTACAAAAATGTTTCCTTTTATAGAAATAAACAAGTTGATAGCAGTGCTCTTGCAAAGTGGGGGAAATCGAGAGCGCAAAATGACACTGAAATCTGCCCTTTTCTGCTGGAAAAATTTTACCTGCGAAAACTTACAAGTAAAAAAGTCTTCTGACCACAAACATGTGTTCGTGAATAAACAAAAGAAAGGAATAAAAGTTTAGTTTAGTTAATTTATTATTAATCTCTAATTTTCTAATTTCCGGGCGTCAACTATGGCTGCCGTATACAATTTTTCAATAAAAATAGATAATAATGCTGAAAGGTTCTGACCGAATTTGTCAGTTGATCGTTAAAACGAAAATGGGATAATTTTAATGGCACATTTGTAGCTATATCTACATAATTTTTGTGAAACAAGGAAGGGTACTTAGAGGAGTTTCTTTTATTTTTGAACGCGTCATAATGTGGTATCAAAAATATTTGTTAGAAAAGAACTTATTCATTCCGAGATAATTCATTTATATGTTAAAAACATTTTTCCTATACAAAAGTATTCAATAGTAAAAAAAATCCAAATAGGGGACAATGCAACAAGCGGATAATAAATTACCAAATGAACCACCTATTGCAACTG
>NW_023458568.1:20715590-20727869 GCF_013731165.1 Rhagoletis pomonella | reverse complement strand
TATACTATAATAAAACTGTAGATTATTTGTCTGTTTGTCTGTTTGAAATCACTAATCTCCGGAACTACTGAATGGGGCTTTAACCGGTATATAGAGAGCGACCTCGGACGAAATCTAGGGTATAAACAAATTAGATCTGACAAGGGGGCGTGGCACCTCCCATAGGCGTGACATTTTTAATCAGCTATAACTTCGAAACCGTAAGTCACATGACTTTGAAATTTGGTGTGTTGACATACTACATATATATGGTAGATGCTTATAAATAGTAAAGTACATATTCTTTTGTAAAGGAGCGTGGCACATCCTATAGGAGTGAAATTTTTAATCAGCCATTACTTCGGAATCATACGTCACATGAATTTGTAATTCTCCTCTGAATCGTAAAATATACTTTTGCAAAAAATGGTGCCGATAGATGGCGCCGGAATCGAGATATTTCAAGAACCCGCCTTTATCGTATGACCTGGCTTAACGAGTATTAACTTTATGATAAGAAGTGTTTCTCCAAAATAAATGGACCCAAAACATAGATGGCGCTGAAATCACGATATTTAGATGCCCTTTACAAATTTACATTTTAGGTGACTTAATAAAGCCCCATTCTATTAGTAAGCAAACAGAGAAGCGAAAAATTGATTAGCCTCACAGATATCCTAGGCACATCAACGGGTCATGGGTATATCAGGAAGAAGTGTGCTGAATTAGAGAGAACACGGTAGGAATATCAATGAGCCCGTTTAAACGGGAAAACTCTTTCATCCTGTGGAACAGCAGGATTATAGGAGAAGATTACGCACTCTCGGAAAACCTTACAATACTTGCAGATATCTCACAGGTGGAAATGAAAGCTCATAGCATCGAAGGATATTAGTGCTTGACCCAAATGTTATCTCAGCGCTATTATTCTTGCCTATGAGTAAGCCAGGTTCTGCTCTTCAGTCCTTTCAACCTAAATTAATAATTTTTACATTACAAACCGTTTTTGCATAGCAACACTATTTGAGTATTGGTCAACGCAAAAGTTCTTATAAGGCGTCGCGAAGCAAGCCAGGCATTTGCTAGTACATAATATATGTAGTTAGATCGGTATGACTTCTCGAAAAGGTGGCAAGCCTAATCAAAGATATTTTCAAACTAAATTTTTCATAAATGTCTTTCGATTGGCACTGATATTTCAATATTTTATACAAGTAGCGTATAGTTAACTAAATTCGACTATTCAAACAGTTGGAAATCCTTTTCAAAAGTATTTTCAAACTAAAATCTTCTTAAATCTCTTTCGTCTAACATTATGGTACATATTTCCATTAACTGATGAATTAAGTTGAATGTGGTTTTTCATACACGCGGCAACCCTCCTAAATAAAAGTCTGAAATAAAGCCTTTTCTAACCCATTTTGAATGATACAATATTTTAGAAATTTATCCAACTTTCTAAATAATTTGAACTTATCTTTTTAAACATGTGTCAATCCTCTTCAAACATTATAAATGTTCAAACTAAAAATATCTAAACACTTTTTCATATGACAACCGTACTTTAATATTTGATATAATTTGTATAAAAATTAATTACATTCGAGTTTTTAAATGCGTGGCGATTCTCTTCAAACGTATATTCAAGCTAAACCCTTCCTTATTTCCTTCGTCTGACATTGTGATAAATATTTTAAATAACTGATGAGCTAAGTTGAATTTAATATTCAAACATGTGGCAAAAATATTTTTGGTGTTCAAACTAAAGATTTCTTAACGCTCTTTCGTTTGACACCAATATTTTAATATTTCGAATTTAAATATATTCACTACATTCGACATTTCAAATAGGTGGTAACTCTTTTCAAAATATTTTCAAACTAAAATCTTCTTCAATCTCTTCCGACTGACAGTCAGATTGTGATATATATATATTTCAATTACCTTATCGCCTTAATTTAAGTTGAGTTGGATTTTTTAAACAGTTGGCAACCCTCCTAAATAAATTTCAGAAATAAAGCCTTTTCAAACCCATTTCCACTGATGCCCTCCTTTTAATAACACATCCAACTTTTTAAATACGTGGCAACTCTCTTCAAACATTCTAAATCTGACATTATGATACATATTTTAATTAAATGATGAAATATGTTGAATTTGATATTTCGAATATGTGGCAACCCTCCAAATATAGTTCAGAAATAAAGCCTTGTCAAACCCATCTCGATTGATACCAATATTTTAATATTTCAATTAACTTATTAAATAATTTAAATTTTGCTTTTTAAACAGGTGGATACCCTTTTTAAACCTTTCATAAATATTCTAATGGTGATTTTGTTTCTACCAAAAAATGTTGCCCTTGCACGCTGAAAAATGTGTTTGTGCATGTTTTTGCCTTCTTGTCCTACCTAGCTCACGAATTTCATAATATTATCGTTTTGAGCAACCATCTAATTTTCAGAACAACCATCTCCCCTGATAAAGCTTCAAAGCGCAGAAAAGGTGCCTTTTTTGCATTACACAAGTGTGACATTTTAAGAAACGAACACAAAGTTTTCTCACCTTTTGCCCTTATTTTTAGAAACGAAAACGAAAAGAGAAAGGGGCAATCAAAATGCGAAATTTTTTGATAGAAACGAAATCACTATAAGTGTTAACATTAAAGATTTCTTAACACTATTTTGTTTGAAATATTTTAGTATTTCATTGTGTGTAAGTTAACTGAATTCAATTTTTAAAACAGGTGGCAACCCTCTTCAAAATATTTACAAACTATTACCTTCTTAAACTCTTTTCGCCTGGCGCTCATATGGTGATACATATTATTCATATATGTAATACTCCTATATTGGCAGTAAGAGCTAGTACCGTCCGAAAACACTACAGTACAGATATATCAATAAACACGTACGAAAGAAAAGGAACACATACGTTTATAAATAAACATGTACACGACACATTTACAAAACCGGCACTCAAGTACACATTACATTGACAAAAACAGTACTAGACTGTCTCGCTTTGATTTCGGAATGCTTACACATTGAGATGTTAGCTTACTATCAATATACATATGTACATATATGATATTATTACATATTATTACCTAATATTCAAATGGAATTTGATTTTTTAAACTGTTAAGTTAAAAAACCACGCTATTTAAATAATTTTAACTTAAGTTTAGAAAAGGTGGCAAAAGTAAAACCTTATTGCACATCTACAGCTCAAGCCCTTTAATTTGACACCTCATTTTTGAAAATCGAACGAACGGTGCAGATGTGATAACCTGGACAGAAAATCCCTTCGTGTTATAATATATAGATTAGAACCTTGTTGGCTTGGTATTACATTAATAAAAAATAATTTAGTCGTATGTATAAATTACATGCATACATACAGACTGCGATAAATCGATACAAACGCGACATTTCAACCTACTTTCTTTTGTTTATAATGTTCATAATTTTTAAATAAAAACGTATCCCATTTATAAATAAAACCGCAATAATCCAAATTTAAATCTTTGCAAAAAAATTAGAAAAATCAACAGTTTAATCAAGTTTTCAGCATTTTAATTAGGAATTCGAGAAAAATGTTTGGTATGCAGTTTTATCCCGAAAAATCCGGTTGATATTATACAATTTCTTTTCCTTCCCTTACAAAAATTTCCTGACATACATACATATATACTTTGTATGGTAGGAAATGCAATATGCTTAGCAGGGAAAAACCATCGATAGTGGATAAAAAATATCGATAGTAATGGAAATAAAAAACTATCGATGCTATAGAGTTTGACAACTCTAGTAGGTGGTTAAGGGAATATTTGTACAAATTGCTTTTTATCGAAAAATATTTTCGTAAGTGCAAAATAAATTGTTATTTACTAAAATGTATCACTAGGTAGTTTTTTGTAATTTTTGATTGTAATTAAAAAATTGTGGAAAAAACAAAAATAGTTTATAAATGGTAGAAGTATCAACTAATGCTCTTTAAACACTGGCACTGTTAGAAAATCATTATAAACGCTAAAATAAATATATAAATTGTTAGTTTATGGCTTCAGATTGTTGGTTTATGTTTTTTGCTAGAAATCAATTATTGATTTATAATTCTTTTAACTTTGCTTTCTTGGCCGTTTAGCCTTTTCTCTGGAAAAATTCTGGCAACACTGCATATTGTACTCACCATTCATGCACCGGCAAATTCAGTGTAATACTTTCTTCTGTATCTGTACCATAACGCAAGTAGCCCAGAAAACCGAGCGCCATGTAGATCAAAGTAACACCGGACATGCCCTGACTCAGCACTCCGCAGATTCCGAGGAAGTGACGTGGTTTTTCCATGTTATTCTCCAATGGCATTACAACACCGATTGCCTCCATGGCGAATATGGTGATGGCGAAGAAAGCTGGCAATGTGGAGACTTTCGCGAACTCACGGGTTGTTATCGGAGGCAAATCACTAACCAGATAATAGAAAGTTATTCCCAATCCAAGACCCATAAACAAATTAGCCACCATGGAGACGGGTGCCAGATACTTCAGATTTGGTATCCATGAGAGAAGAATTAAAGGAATCAGCAGTGCTGAGATGAGTAGGCGTAGCGAAATTTCATAGCCTAACCAATATTCCATAACCTGCAAAGGCAATGAAGTAATTAATGTGAGTTAGTATTTGAAAAACATTTAGTGGAAAACAATGCTCCCAGAATGAATTTTTCTCCCTGAGATTCAGAAGCTTCCGATAGAATCGCGAGGCTCCGGGTTTCCCATAAAAATCTCAGGGTTAAGGAAAATGTTTTTGTACTTTTGTTTGTTTAAAAAAATAAAAGCAATTTAATTTTTACTCCAAGGGAAACTTATATGTTGCTCATTTACTTCGATATTGTCATGATCCAAAACAATACAAAATCGAGGTGGTATGTATGCAGAAGTGTCCTTCTATATTGTGTTAAAATTTCATAGCTGTACCGATAACCAGTAGCAACTAGAACAAAATATGTTTTAATTTTTGCCATAGGAGTATGTAAATTCAAAACTTCAAGCTGTTTTTCTCGAGTTTTGGTTTCGTTTTTGAGCTACGACAGTATCACAGTACCCTGGAAACAATTTCAACCCTCAACTGGCTTCCCTTCGCCGATTCCTGTTGCTATTATTTCCGGGGACCTCATTTAACCTTTTACAAAAACAGAGAGCAAAATCCGTCGGGCGCTTTTTTCTGTGGTAACTTTTACTAATTCAAATATAACACAAGCCAACGAAAATTTGAAAAAATTTTGTTTCCTAAAATGTTAAAGCTGTTTTCGATAGCCTTTTTTGTGCTGATTACGAATCTGTAAGTACAAAGTTTCCATCAGTTTTAGATTTTGAGAAAAACGTGGTCAAAATATAAAAAAATCGCGTTTTTTGCAATATTTGAGAAGCTCTAATAAAAAAAAACAAAGGTGACAGAACCTTCCAATTGGGCTTGAATTAAAGTTAAAATTCTCGGCTACTATCCCTGAAAATACCATTCGTGCACCTTGACTTGATGGTCACTTATAGTCATTTGTTGAATAGCAAAAACTGATTTTATCGAAGTTTTTTGTTCAATAAATGACTATAAGTGACCATGACGTCAATGTGCACGAATGGTATTATCAGGGATAGTAGTCGAGAGTCCTAGCTTTAATCCAAGCTCAATTGGAAGGTTTTATCACCTTTTATTATTTTTGTTGGAGCTTTTCAAATATTTCAAAAAACGCGATTTTTTGATATTTTGACCACGTCTTTATCAAAATCTAAAGCTGTTGGAAACTTTATACTTACATATTCGTAATCAGCACAAAAAAGGATATCGAAAACAGCTTTAACATTTTAGAAAACACATTTTTTTTTAATTTTTGTTGGCCTGTGTAAAATTTGAATTAGTAAAAGTTACCATAGAAAAAAGCGCCCGACGGGTTTTGCTCTCTTTTTTGGAAAATGTTCAGTGAGGTCCCCCGAAATAGTAGCAGGAAGAAGGAAAGCAACTTGAGGGTTGAAATTATTTCCAGGGTACCGTGGTATTCAAATAAATTGTAAATATGTACCTGTTTTAACAAATTATTATTTTCGTAATGTGTGTTTATCTAACACAGGGCGCTTTTAAAAAAATGCTTTGTGCCTTTAACCGTGGAAAATCATGCATAGTCGAATCGATGACGCAATGCTTGTTTGCAACTAAAGTTTTGCGTACTTAGCCTAGTAAAGTTGGCTCATTAAAGGCCGTTTTCTAAAGTAACCTTTAACTTTAAAATAAAGCTATGTCTAAAGTTAAGCATTTCTATTATCTGTTTTTGACGTATGTAAGTTTCTTGGTTGTAAACCAATTTAAAACCGATAATAAAGTGCTTTACTTTAGACACAATCATAAATTTTAATACAGCCTTTAAATATAAAGTGAGCTTTGAAGTTGCAGGTTACTTGAGAAAACGGCCCTAAATAGGGGTAAGCTTACAATAATTCAAAAGTTCCCAGTAATTTTTAAAATATTTTTTATTATTCAACATTGTTGATGAATCAATGATTTGCTCCTAAACTACTAATTCGGTTGGAAAATATGGTTTACGTAGAGGGTAATAGATTGTATTGTATTGTAGAGAAATTTAAGATTTGCCGGCTATATAAAAAAAATATGCAATTAAGTGGTGCACTTTTTAACATCTCCGAAAAACCGTAATGTGGATATATCTCAAAAACAATTATAGTTTATGATATTTTGACTTCATATTAAGATTCAGCAGAAAATTTTACATGCATAAGAAGAGAGGGCGTAGTTCCACAGGTTGGATTTCTTGTCAATTAGTGTAATTATCAATTAGATGAATGGTACCTTTTTATTTCATGCAATATTATTTAGTTAAACAGGACTACAATAAGGCGTGGAGTAGGCCTACCGGGGAAAACCACGTTTAAAAACACCCCAAAACAGAATACCCTACAAGTACAGTGTAAATTGTGCATATTATGGAAAATGAAATTTTTTGAATAGCTACATACATATATCTCATAACAAAAATTGTATAACAGTTTTTAAAGATAATTGCATAGTCTACACTTTTGTCCTACCTAGTTTTGTGATAAACCGTACCATTTTGCTGAAAAATGCAAAAATAAATGTATGTGACTTTTGACCTTGAATAGAATTTTTAATAATATTTGCAACATTCGTACCAATTTTCAGCTTTATGCGAATTATTGTAACCATGAATGTTTAACTTGACCGGGCTAAATGAAAAAAGAGACATAATAAACTTTACTTATTCACATTAGTGTTTTTTTTGTATTTCCATTATGTTAACACATAATAATAATATTAATTTGGCGCTTACACTTATGCTTAGTGTTTCGCTCGGCTTCTCCAATTTGTCGTCTTTATCCTGATGTTGTTACACAAATGGAGGGACCCATAGTTTCACGTCGCCTCCGAACGTCAAATAGTTTTTACGAGAAGCCTTTTCATGGCTGAAATATACTCGGAGGTTTGCCATTGCCTGCCTATGGGCGGCCGCTTTTTATAGTTTAGATGATGTTCGGACCAATCTTGCGGTATGGGCATCTTAAAAGGTGGTTGCCTGCTCGGGACAAAAAAAAAAACATTGATTTATTATCTAGGGCAGGGCTGACGAACCTAAGGCACGCGTACCATTGATGGCACGCAACAAAATAATTTGGGCACATTATTAATTGGCCGCTCAATTCCTCAATTACTAGTAGGAGTACAATTATTTTTTTCGTTTAAATTGGAGATCAAAGCAAAATCTACTCACACCCAAGAAAACAGGTCAGAAAAGCCAAAAATACAGACAGTAACCAACAAAATCCACATAAGACATTCGATTCTTGAGTTCTATTGCATCATTCATCGGTAAGCTTTGTGCGCAAAGCATGGCTTCGCCTCCCTTGGTGATATAATGGGCGTAGCTCTCAAAAATAATGAATCTCATATCTTCGCAGGCATTAAATAAACGAAGGTTTGAGGCTTGTACGTGGCTTGCAAAATTGGTGGTTTTTACGGATATGCGCCAGCCAATGATTTGAACGTAAAACTTCAAGGCTCTAATAAAACTGTTATAATTATGATGCATAGATCTCATTCGCGCTTTTTAGGCTAAACTGAAAGTTACTGGTAAAGCACGATCCAGAAAATAAAGGTCGCGCCATTCGCGGACCGCTAACCCTCTCCTCGTCGATTTGACAGAATCCACCCAGTCGCTAAGGTCATAAAATACTTTTGTTTACATTCACTGTTGCCAACTCGATGCTTTTCGCACCAAATTAGTGGGTATTCAAAACGCGAAACTTTTTGAGTTTGGTGCTTGGTGCGTTTTTGGTGCTTTTGTTTTTAGTTTGAAGACACCTTAGAGAATCTTAAAAAAATGGAAGCAAAATTTATAGCAATCGTAAGTGTGTAAGCAACTTTACAAAAATTTTAACAAAATCATAGCACAGTGACAATCATAAGCGACAACAAAATATGTGGCAGCACCTTCAATCATGCCAGAAGAAATCGACCGTCGTGCAAGAAGCATTGGTTTTTATTAATTTGAATCGGCATCCTTATAATAAAATTATGTATGCATATGAAGTCCATAAAATACACCAATAAAAATTTGGTGCTTTTTCAAATTCAAAACTTGGCAATACTGCCTTTTGCTCGATGCTTCCTCTTTTTCTTGACGAGTTCGTCTTGCTCACTCATTCTGGTATTTGTTGACGTCACGGCCGGTTGCTCTCAGCTCGATTGGCGCAATCTTGTATTCTATCATTCTTGCTGGTAAAGATATTGAGGCATATTCATAGTCGAAAAAAAGTCGACTCTAAATTTAGTAGTAGCTTTTTTGGCAGATATTTCATTAATAATTATTAATTATAATTATGTCAAAAAGCTGGAACTAACTTGACTATGAAAATGCCTTATTGTTTGCAAAAATTGCAAATGTTTGCCAAACTTAACAAATTTAAAATCAGATTTTAATTAGTATGAAACACTAGACAGATAAAGAGTCACTAAAAAGTTTTTTTGGTAATAAATTCTCTCACCGACGAATTTTCATCGAGGTTTTTTGAATTCAAGGAGTTATCGGAAACACTCAAATTTATTATGTATCCTGATATGACTTCACTTGATAAACTGAACTTGTTTAAATTTGCTAACATGTACTAAAATTTTGGAAACTTGGAGTTTAATTCCAGACATTTTAGATGTCCGTGGAAGCTGGCGTTTGCACACAAGGTACACAGAGACATGTAAGAGACGCTTAATTATTATTTTTTAATTTTTCCACGATTTAAGTGGAAGAAGTGTCTCGAAGAACGGTAATAAGCAGGGAATGGATTTTTAGGACCTAAAAACCTATAAAAAAGGCAAAATAAAATAACGAAATAGGCTGAAAAAGGCAAAATAAAATAGCGAAAAAGCAGGAAAAGGCACTAGGTATTGCAAAAAAGGCAAAAAAAGGCAAAACAAAATAGCGAAAAAGGCAGGAAAAGGCAGTAGGTATTGCAAAAAAAGCAAAATAAGGCACTAAAAAGAGACAGAAAATACGAAGAACAATCAAAAATACATTTATTTTAGAAATGTTTATATTACAAGTAAACAGAGAAAAACTATGAAATAGTTTCATTATATGAAAAATTTGTACTTTGAATCTTTGACTATTTTATCCTTTCGAGTTTCTAACTCATAAAACTTTAATCTGTATAGTTGTAGTAACATTGAACCACAAGATGCATTTTGAATTTTTCTGGCAGCATTTTATTCGATTTTCGGGAAGAAAAGCCTTGAATGTACTAAATGTGCGCTGGACGTAAGTTGATACAAGTGGAGCCCAATTTAAATATTGAACGTTAGAAACGTTCATATTATCAGGAATAAGGGCGTTTTCCTCGCCTTTTACAATTTTATCCACACCCCTTATTGTCTCCAAGCCTACGTTAGCTGAGAAAACGGCTTTGAATTTTTCCAACACCAATTTGGCAAGAGGTCCCTGCGCTTCTGTAAGCCGCATGGGCATGTGTATATTTTTTTAATCTTAAAAAAAAAAAAATTGTAAATGCTATAATCACCTTTTTAAAGGTAGAAAAGGCAAAAAAAGGCAAATATCTTAAAAAAGGCAAAAAAAGGCAACATCAAATGTGTATATATGGAATCAGGGAAAGCTAAATCGTGGACATTCTTAAACGAATATACTCTATCTCTTTAGCAGAAAAAAAGGCAATTTCCATAAAATCCGTTTCCTGGTAATAAGTCATGACTTCTTTTTGGCACGTCATGGCTACATTGAATAATTCTTTGGAAATAATGGCACGTGTATGTATAAAGACTCGCCGGCTCTGATCTAGGGCGTGGCTAGGAAGGGGCTGAAGGGTAGCTTACGCCTGCTACCGCTTGCAAGACGAAGTCGAATTAAAAAAAAGTAAATATAACACTATGCGACAAAATCAAACTTTTTGGCTCGGTATTGATTAAAACCAAAAAGTGGTAGTTTTACATGTCAATAATACTACGTTAATGGCCTTTTACATCACACTACATTTAAATCTACAATGATCAATTCTCTTGTAGTTTTGAATATCGGCACTTTAATCGAAATTGCTCTTGATGTGATCGAATAATTGCGTTTACCGAATTCGTTATCTGTATTGTTATCCGGATATTTATCGATATATTTATCAACACCGTTCTCGATATAGATATTTTTCGCTTTCATATTTGTATTACATAAAGCGCTCATACGAATCAGGTTACCTTACGACTCAAGTTTTTTTAACACAAGTGTAAACTCATTGCATTTACCTGTTCGAAATTCTTTGCTACAATAACTGTATACACGGAACAGGTTCCGAAGTAGGTCAGGAAGAGTCCGAAAAGTATGGAAAATTTGGCGACTGGTGCAAAACCGCGCGCCCATTTTGGCCCATTTTGGAAGGACACCTCAGCAACTTCAGCGAAACTCATCTGCGTGCGACGCGATTTATAGTAGAGTTTGTGTGCGCATTTCACCTGTAAAAGAAAGTGAACCATATAAATATGTGCATACATACATACACTCAGAAAAAAAAACATTCCTTGATGCTAGGAAAAAAGTATATTATTCTAAGGAATAAACCAAATTTCCAAAACCAATAACTTACTAAAAAATTTTTTATTATAGCTTAAAATTATTGTAACCAATAGAGGTATGTTGTACAAAAACACATAAGAAGAAGTTTACAAAATTGATATAAAACTATTCGTCGATTTAAATAGTTAACTTTTTACTGCGCACATTTCTTTTTTTACCAGGAGGAAGCATCGAAAGCCTAACCCCGTCAGTGGGAGACTCTAACCGAAACTAAACTTCCTACCGTCATGTACCGTTCCCCTCCCGTTACCACCGTCAAGGATTTCGTCGGGATTATAACAATGTGTGACTGCTAAAGTTATATATCTATTATCTTATTCTTCTTCTTCTTCTTCTTATTTGGCACTGTAACCGCCTAAGCGATTTTAATTTCATTTCATTTTCATTTCATTTCATTTCATTTCATTTATTGCGAAAAAACATTAGTACAATAAGATCTACGATCTTTTATAGTACAACAAGTAACAGGAAGTGCCAGAAAAATAAAATAAATAGTAATTCTTAAAACTAAAATTTCTAATAAACCTAAGAATAACAATAATGAATATTCTTAGAACTAAGATTTATAATTAACACAAACTTAACAATAATACAATGATTATCCATATTGGCTGAAAAATATATATTTAGATAGCGAAACACATAATTATGCAAAATATATACGGATGTATATATTTGTTTTAACGAAAGTACGAATATAGAACAAACTTAAAGTTGATTTTATTTAGACTACTGCGAACGGACATTGGAATAGAGTTCCATGTACGAATAGCATTAACAAAGAATAGCCGTGCGGAGGTTTGATAATTATAACTTGGTACTATCAAGTCATTAGTTCGAGCTGACTTTGGGAAAATAAGCTTGTCATATAGATAGCTAGGCTCCTTGTATATAATAAGTCGACAGAGAACAAGTAAGAAAGTCTACGTTCGGGCGGAGCCGAACATTAAATACCCGGCGCAAGTATTAAATATATGTTTTTTCACCTTTCCGAAACCTACCGCTAGATGGTAAGCCGGGGTGTATCAATTTTGAGTAAATTAGCGTCCTTAAATTTCGAAATATTGAAGTTTCAAGCATTTCTGAAATTTACGATCCGATTAGTCCGATTTCAATAATTTTCAACGTTTTGCTTATATGTGGCA
>NW_023458568.1:20703654-20705590 GCF_013731165.1 Rhagoletis pomonella | reverse complement strand
ACAAATTTCAACTTTTTCTCTTTACCAGAAACGCCGTTATGAAATTCTTATGTAAAATCACCCCCTGATTCCGAAAATCAAGGTTATTTTTAATTCTATGGTACCGTTTTTGAGATATTTGCAATTTACCGTTTTTGCAAAAAAATAAAAAATTGGGTCCACTTTATCATATATATCTCAAGAACGAATTAAGCAATTCCAAAACGGTTTGAAGCTTTTAAAAGGTAATAAAATTTTCTATAAACTGTGCATACAACACTTTTTGCTAGGCCCTGTAGATTCAAAGATAACGAACAATCATTACCGATTTTTTCAATTTTTTTTGTAAAAATATAAAAAAAATTGTACTTTGCGGGGAAGGATCTCGAAAACCTTTTATTTTTTTTGCAGATTTTTTTTTCTCCCTAAGCTCTGTTGTATTACAAAAAAAATAAGCTATCATCGAAGAAAATCGATGCAAAACTACGTAAGTTATAAGCGATCAAATAAAAATACCCAGGTTGCGCAACTTCAATGTATGTACCTATACATACATACATATATTAAAGGTATAAAGTGCAAGTGAGATATTATCCGGATAAACGAATAACACCATAACAATGATAACACGTTTTCTTTAAATAAATCAAATAGTACTTTTAATACTCGAATTGTATTATAGTAGGTAGAGTGGTTGCATCGAAAGGAAGAGTGGTTGGGTTCGAAACCTGCTGTAGGCATGTAGTTATAAACATGTATTTCCGTCAGTTATGGGTAAGTATGCAGGTAGATTTTCAAAATTATAAGACACAGAAAATTTCTAAAGCCTACATCTAAAACAGGTAGTATTTTCTTTTCCCGGCTTGTTATAAAAAGGAACCTTTCTGTCTAGGTAAGATTTGATTTTTTCAATTTTATTCTTGTTCCGAGTATAAATATGAGTTAATGCGCTTTGAAACTTCATAACATCTTCAAGGCTCGCCGGAGATAGTTCAGTTCATAAGTCTAATTTCAAAACCGTGATTTATTAAAAAAAATAAAATGAGTAAAAGGACGCGAGAATTTGAGTGTAATAAGGATCCAGATATGTTCTGTTTCATGTGTGGCCAATATACTATCATAAGGCGACGACGAGTGTTCTCAGATCATATCAAAACTTTATACTCCAAGTATTTTGGAATTGAGCCTAAAAATGCTGAAAAACCATGGACACCGAACACTTTGTGTACATCGTGTCGAGTAGAATTGATTCAGTGGGAATCAGGACAACAAACAAAATTTGATACACCAATGATATGGAGAGAACCTACTTGCCATTCAATAGAGTGTTATATTTGTCAAACAAAAGTACTTGGCGTTGGAAGATCAAGAGGAGTAACCTATGCTAGCGTACCTACAGTGACATTACCAGTACTACATTCAACGGCAGTTGCGGATCCAGTTCCATTGTCAACAGTAACATCTGAGTGCGGGGGATCAAGTTGTACTGAATTTCGCATGGAAAACGAAAGAAACGTTCTGTCACAAGCACAACTTAATGATTGGATAAGAGATTTGGAACTATCCAAGGAAAAGGCCGAGATCCACACTTCTCGTATGCAACAATTTAAATTTGTGTCATCCGATGTTAAGGTGACATATAGTAGAACTCGTCACGAACCATTTTCCAAACACTATACCAAGAAAGACAGTATATGCTACTGCAACGACATCCCTGGTTTATTCAAAGAGTTTGGTCAAACATATGATTCAAAAGAGTGGCGATTGTTCATAGACGGCAATAAACTGAGTTTGAAGGCTGTATTATTGCATATTGGTAACAAAAAGCCTTCTATCCCGATTGCACATGCAGTAAATACAAAGGAAACCTACGAGGAAATGCAAAAAATACTCAAATTTATCAAATATGAAGAGCATGATTGGAAAATATGTTCTGATCTCAAAGTCGTTGCAATGC
>NW_023458568.1:20702604-20703554 GCF_013731165.1 Rhagoletis pomonella | reverse complement strand
TACCGTTGGTGTGGATAACATCAAATACACCCCTCTTGTCAAGAAAGAGAAAATCATACTTCCACCCTTACACATCAAGCTCGGTCTCATTAAAAACTTTGTTAAGGCTTTGGACAAAGAAGGCGAAGCATTCGACTATTTGAAAACAGTTTTTCCAGATATTTCTCAAGCCAAGATAAAGGAAGGTATTTTTGTTGGACCACAAATAAGAAAGTTGATCAACAATAATCAATTCAAAGGACTACTCTCATCAGTTGAGGCAGCAGCGTGGGAATCCTTTGAAAAGGTCGTTGCTTCTTTTCTCGGTAGACACAAAAGCCCTAACTACGAGCAGATAGTGAACGACCTAATCAATAATTATGCGAAAATGGGCGTAAATATGTCTTTAAAAATTCACTTTCTCCACTCACATTTGAGCTTTTTTCCGGCAAATCTTGGCGACGAAAGTGATGAACATGGCGAAAGGTTTCATCAGCAAATGAAATTAATTGAGAATCGATATCAAGGATTCTGGGACGTCGCAATGATGGGTGATTACTGCTGGTTTCTCATAAGAGAAACCGATCCTAAACTGAATAAGCGTCAAAGTAGAACACATAATTATTTCGACAACATAGTAAAATCAAATTAAGATAAAGATTGTTAGAATATAGTATAAACATAAATAAATTTAAAAAAAAAGTTAAAAATATGGGTAATTTCATTCATAAATTGAACTTTTAACTCAATAGAAACAGAGCATAGCTAGATATTTCACTCTTCTTTATACCATACATACGTTTTGAGGTATACGTTGAAATTGCGCAACCTGGGTATTTTTATTTGATCGCTTATAACTTACGTAGTTTTGCATCGATTTTCTTCGATGATACCTTATTTTTTTTGTAATATAACAGAGCTTAGGGAGAAAAAAAAAATCTGCAAAAAAATAAAAGGTTTTCGAGATCCTT
>NW_023458568.1:20624505-20702504 GCF_013731165.1 Rhagoletis pomonella | reverse complement strand
AAAAATCGGTAATGATTGTTCGTTATCTTTGAATCTACAGGGCCTAGCAAAAAGTGTTGTATGCACAGCTTATAGAAAATTTTATTACCTTTTAAAAGCTTCAAACCGTTTTGGAATTGCTTAATTCGTTCTTGAGATATATATGATAAAGTGGACCCAATTTTTTATTTTTTTGCAAAAACGGTAAATTGCAAATATCTCAAAAACGGTACCATAGAATTAAAAATAACCTTGATTTTCGGAATCAGGGGGTGATTTTACATACGAATTTCATAACGGCGTCTCTGGTAAATTTTGGCCGTCGACCAGTGCTATCGAGCTCACATGGTCGTCACTCGTTAAGCTAGTGTTAATGATGAACCCGAGGTTAGTCACTTTTGACACGAGCTTAAGACACTTATCGGCAATATATAAAGGCGGCATATTTGCAAAATTTATTCGTTTTCTAGATATAGGTAGCACATACGATTTTTCACTATTAAGACATAGCTCATTTCTCTTCGCCCAGGCAAAAATGGATGCTAAGTCATTATTTAACCTTATACAGATTTCCCTTGTTTCCTCATGATTTCCAGACAGATATAGCTGGATGTCATCAGCATATGCATGCATATATACATGTTGGCAAGCAGAAAAGATGTAATTTATAAAGAGACTGAATAATAATGGACCCAAGATAGATCCTTGGGGCACACCAGCTAGCAGTGGTTTTAGACCAGAAGCTTTGGAGCCAACTTTCACACACTGGGTTCTACCCGCCAAGTAGCTCCGCATGAGACGCGTTGCGGAATCCCCAAAACCAAAATAGTATTTTAACTTCAAGCAAAGTAAGTCATGGTTCACAGAGTCAAAAGCTTTGGAGAAGTCAAGTAGGCATAATAAAGTCAATTGGTTTTTGTCAAATGGTACTCTAATGTCAACTAAAATTTTTAAGATAGCCGTGGAGCAGCTATGCTTTGCTCTGAAGCCTGACTGGAGCGGAGACAGCAGGCTAAATTTACCAATATGGGCATGCACTTGTTCAGATATCAATAACTCGAAAACTTTAGAGAGTGCGGGTAAAATGCTTATTGGTCGAAAATCACTGGGACTACACGCAGACTTGTTTTTAGCAATTGGTTGCACCGTGGCAACCTTCCATGCATCAGGGAAACATGAAGTTGTGATACTATGATTGATGACATGGGTGAGAGTAGGCAGAATGTACGGTGCAATTATTTTTATGAATTTAATTGGTATGCTGTCCACCCCAATTGCATTGGACTTTATTTTATTAATACAAAGTGACACTTCTACCTCTGACACCTCTTTAAACTCAAGGACTTGACAGGCAGACACAACAGACGAAGGACAGGATGTAAAGCAAGCATTAACACAAGATGGGGTAACACAATTGACAAAAGCATCATTAAGGTCTTCGGGACAAAGGGAACAATCAGGGCTGGCACTAACATGTATACGAAGATTTTTTAGGTTACGCCACAAAACATGATTCGGTAGCGAGGTATCCAACATTTTGCCATAGTACTTGCACTTCTCACGCTTTATTAAGGCCGTAGTCTCATTTCGGACAAGTTTATATGCACGCCAATTGTCCTCAGTGTGGTTCTTTTTCCAGAGAGAATATCTTTTATTACGCCTGACAATAATCGCACGAATCGATTTGTTGAACCAAGGACACGAGGAAGTGCGAGTCGGAACGTGAGTACTATACAGATGTAAAACGATCTCATTCAAAAAGCTCAATTTCTCGTTCACCGAGCTTAGACCCCAGCAAGCAGACCAATTGATGCGAGATATGGAACTTAAAAGATTGTTAACGTCTAGTAAGTGATAATCTGGCGAAACGGACGGACTAGCTGAAATGCTATGGTAGCCTAAATCAAATTAATCAAATCAAATTAATATCAAATGCACAAAAAATAAGATCATGGTACGAGATAAATGACATTTGGTCAAACTTCAAAACAATGGACGTATCAGACACAATGAAATAATCGAGAAGGCTGGTAAAGCAGTTCTGCCCATACCTTGTGGGTACGGACACATTAACCACATCTAGACCAACACCGGAGACATCTTCCAACAAGCGACAGCTATACAAATCACTACATAACAGATTCACATAAAAATCTCCACAAATAACAATGTCATTATAATCAACAGCGACAGAGGACAACATAGTAAAATATTCATTCACATTACAACATTTATGAGGATTATAAACGCAGGACAACAGGACTTTAGACAATGAACTAGACACTTCAACTAATAAATGCTCAGTAGCGCTACCAGATACCGAGTTTTTAAATACTTTTTACAATACATGGCAACACCGCCACCCCTCTTGATCTTCCTATCTGATCTATACAGTGTATAACCCTTTATGTCAAAGTAGGCATCTTTTACCTCAGGTCTAAACCAAGTCTCAGATACACAAATGACATCAACACTAGATAATTCGAATACTCCTCTGACCATATCCATTTTTCATTATTCAAGCTGCGCGCATTAAAGTGAACAACGTTGAACCCCTTTTGGCGTCTGCACAAGATGTTCAGCATTACAAGGCTATTATCTTCAATGCCATTCACACTTCTATTATTCGCACTCATTTAAAGCAGCAGAAGTAAAAGCAACTTTAAGGCAACAAAAATGAAGACAAAACAAGAAACCAAAACAGAACAAATTGAGTTTCGCTATCTTTACATTACAAAAACAAACAAGAAACAAAACAACAAACATACAATCAAACAAACACATGGGCTTACAACTAGCGAAACTGCTCTTCACGCAAAATCTTGGTAGGTTGGCTGGCTTTATCATTTGTTGATCTGACATGCACACAGCCCCGGAGAGTGAATGCAGACTGCAACTTCCCCTCACGTCGCAGTTTTATGGCCCCTTGCAAGAGCAGCCTATTGTCTTTGGTTAGGCTTTCAAATATATGAAAATTCCCCTGGATGCCAAGAGGTTGCAGGGGAACAGCAGACTTCATACGCCTGCGATAGTCGCCAAAAGCACGGAATGAAATTTGATCACAATCGCACCGTTGAGGCCAGCACGTGAAGGCCTTGTGCGGAAGATATCTCTTATCTGAGGAGCGAAAAAGTCGATTGACAGACAGACCTGGTTGAAAATGCTTTTCAGGTTTTCCCCTTCCTTATATGCAACGCCAAACGCAACGGCATCCGCAGCAAAGTCAGCAGTCGATTTCTGCTGTACTCCCTTCGCTAATTCCGCTTTCAGGCACTCAATTTCGAAGTCCGACTTTTTCACTCTCTCCTTTAATGCCGAAATGTGCGTAGATGATTCAGCTACAGCAGCAGCAAGTGACGAAATCTTTTCCTCAATCCGTTTTGTCAGTTTGTTCTCCACTTCTATTATTTTGTTATAAACACTCTCGATTTTGGCCGAGTTCAACAAAGCACGCCAGTTGTTTCTCTTCTGTGCCAACTGACGCCAATCGGGAATGCCAAGTGAAGCCAAGTCCTTCTCCACCTGGTCTTTCCATCGCAGTAAGGGGCCTCCCTCTTCCTCTGCTACCACCAGCCGGTTCCGAGTTGAATACTTTCAGAGCTGGAGCGTCGGCGTCTATTCGAACGACATGGCCAAGCCAGCGGAGCCGCTGTATTTTAATTTGCTGCACTATGTCCATGTCGTTGTAAAGCTCATACAGCTCATCGTTCCATCGTCTGCGGTACTCGCCATCGCCAACGGGTAAAGGCCCGTAAATCTTCCATTAAATCTTTCTCTCGAATACTCCAAGAGCCGCCTCATCGGATGTTGTCATTGTCCATGCTTCTGCGCCATATACCAGCACGGGCATGATGTGCAGCGTTGCCGAAAGCTTTCGCTGAAAAATCGTAATTTTACCCTGAAAAAATCGTCATTTCGGCAAAAAACGTCAAATTTTTGTTTATTATACTTTTTAAACAAAATAAAAAATTGAAACAAAATTATATAAATTACATACAATTAATATGACCACACATTTCAAAACCCACATTGAGTATGGGTTAATAAAAGTGGATTTGTGATTATTAACGATAATTTTAAATTACACTTTAAAACAAAACTGGTTTCAAATTGTTCAACTACACTGGCTTGAAGTTTTTGAAGATGTGGAAAGTGTAACATTAGCATTTATTAACTGATAGATAATCTTGATTGAACAAATTCCCTCTGCTATTTTTCTGTCTCTTTCAAATCAGTGTCAACAGTGCAAATTAACGATTTGGTTACAATTCTAGAACAAATTTAATATAACTAAAAGCACGGTTGTAGAACAAAACTAGATAAATGCATGGTTGTATTTTGGATTACGTTTTGATTTAAAATTTTTTTTACATACATACTTATGTACATACATATGTAATTAGGTGGAAAAACTAAAATAAAAGATCGTCATTACGGGGAAAAATATCGTCAGAACGTCATTGAGCTAAAAAAACGCCAAAATAACGACGAAATCGTCAATTCGGCAACGCTGATGATGAGTTACTTATAGAGTGTGGTTTTCGTAAGTCGAGAGAGGACTTTACTCCTGAATTGCCTAAGCAGTTCAAAGTAGCACTTGTTGGCAAGAGTAATTCTGCGTTGGATTTCCATGCTGACATCATTACGTCGCTCCCAACGAAGAGTAGCACATCTCAAATTACCGTGGAAGACTAGCACGTTTCACTATTCGCGTCGAAGACTAGCACATGTCACTAATCGCGTGGAAGACTAGCACATTTCAGATTTTTGCGTGGAAGACTAGCACATTTCGTTATTTGCGTGGAAGACTAGCACATTTCAGATTTTTGCGTGGAAGAGTAGCACATTTCGTTATTTGCGTGGAAGACTAGCACATTTCAGATTTTTGCGTGGAAGAGTAGTACATTTCGTTATTTGCGTGGAAGACTAGCACATTTCAGATTTTTGCGTGGAAGACTAGCACATTTCAGATTTTCGCTTGGAAGAGTAGCATATTTCAGATTGTTAAGCCGCGAAAACTGCACGTCTCCGGTTTAAAGTAAATCATAAAAGCATAATATATATTGAAAATACAAACGTTTATTCTATATTTCTTTAATTGTATTATGAAAATCATGAAATTCAGACGGTATATACCGTTTACTAATCATTTGTTGAATATCATCCACTTTTCTTTTTTTTAAAGGTATTTTTCCCTTGTAAGCTTTAGGCAATTCACAGTGTTTCATGGTTGACCATTGAACATTTTTTTTCATTAGGTTCAACTTCTCCTCGCTTTGCATAAAGTCGTATTTTACTGCCATGTCTACTTGATTTTTGCTATTTTTTATTGTAATTTTCCGTACATGTGATATCTTAATTTTTTGCCAATGAAAATATTTGGACAGTTCTTCGAAGGAAAATATTTCATTTGCGTTTGCGTTGTTGAAAATTTGTTGAGTTTTTTTAGTATTCTCCTGGGCTTTAAACTTGGGCCAATATGGATTTTTTTAAGAGAATTAACTTTATTTTAATTGAAGGTTTTTTAAGTAAATAAATAAACATAACATAAATAATATCACTTTGAAACGGGGTGCTCTTGATATGATACTGTATGTATATGTTTTTTCGTATTTATTTATAAATAAAGATTCCCTGAGAAAGACGCGAATGTCGAAAGGTGTAGGAGGAAAAATAAACGTTTATTTTACTTGTAATAACCGGCCAAAAGGCTCCATATACAACACTAAACTTTCAGCATGACCGAAGAAAAATAATTATAGTATAAACATACATATTTATGTAACTTTTTTTTTTAACGGCTGCTACAACCTTATATGAACTGCCTTGCGTATCCCTCTTCCACACAAATATCTGAAATGTGCTAGTCTTCCAGGCAAATAACGAAATGTGCTACTCTTCCACGCAAAAATCTGAAATGTGCTAGTCTTCCACGCAAATAACGAAATGTGCTACTCTTCCACGCAAAAATCTGAAATGTGCTAGTCTTCCACGCAAAAATCTGAAATGTACTAGTCTTCCACGCAAATAACGAAATGTGCTACTCTTCCACGCAAAAATTTGAAATGTGCTACTTTTCGACGCGAATAATGAAATGTGCTAGTCTTCCACGCTAATAGTGAAATGTGCTAGTCTTCCACGCGAATAGTGAAATGTGCTACTCTTCGTAGGGACCGACGATTATCAGTGTTAAAGCTGCTTCCCAAGTAAACGAAATTCTCAACTTTCTCGAAATTATAACTGTCAACAGTGACGTGGGTGCCAAGGCGCGAATTTGCTGACTCCTTGTTTGATGACAGGAGATACTTCGTCTTGTCCTCGTTTATAACCACATCCATTCGCTTTGCTTCCTTATCCAATTTGGAAAAGGCAGAACAGACTTCACGGTTTTTGCTACCGTTATTTTATATAGCCGTATGAGTTTTGAGGGGATGCCAAATTCAAACAAACCGGCGTATAGGCAACTCCTTTTAGTGCTGTCGAAAGCGCCTTTAAAGTCGACAAATATGTGGTTAGTGTCGGTCCTTTTCTCGCGGGTCTTTTCCAAGATTTGGTGTATTGTGAATACCTGGTCTATGGTGGATTTGCCAGGTCTGAAGCCACACTGATAAGGCCCAATAAGCTCATTGTGTGGCGAATCAATTGGCCGTCTGTTTTGATTGCAGTTTTGCGACGTTGAGCTTTCCTTGCATTGTTGGGCGCACATTTTTTGCTGCACCGACGCGGATGTGTATATTGGGTGCATCAATATAGTGGTGCGAGTCAATGTTTGGCCCTCGGAGTGTAAGTATGTACATCTAAAACACTGGAAGTGTGCCTTCCCTCTATCACAACATGTTCTATTTGGTTTCCCGTTTTTCGATCTGGAACCACCCATGTAGCTTGCAGGATCTTTTTTATGCTAGAAACCAGTACTACATACCAGGGATGTTGCGAATGTGGAATTTTAGACATCCGCGGATGCGAATGCGGATGCGGATGTTTAAACGCTAACATCCGCGGATGCGGATGCGAATGCGGATGTCAAGTATTTTTATACCCGAACGCACTTGTGCACAAGGGTATTATAACTTTGTTCACATAACGGTTGTTTGTAACAGGCAAAACGATTCGAAATAGATATAGACAAATGCATACATAAATGATCAGAATGAAAAGAGAAATCGATTAAGAGGTGACTGTCTGTCCGTCCGTCTGTGCACACGACAACTCGAGTACAAATTGAGATATCTTAACGAAACTTGGTATGTGTACGTCGTTTGAGCGTAGAACGGATGGTATTGAAAATAGGCAAAATCGGACGCCTACCTCCCATGCAACGGTAGTTTTCAGAAATATTAAAACTGCGATATTTTAGTAACTACCGAAGCTTATTCACTCAAAATTGATATTTACAATCATTTTTAGGCGAAAAATAAGAATGTTAAAAATTTTTGGAAAATGGGCGTAGCCACGCCCACTTATGATTACATGTGTATACATTGGGAACCGCTCCGCCGATTTCTCCCAAACACAGGCACAGTTGTTGGCCTTCACAAAACATACCAAACGGCTGAAAATTTAGAAAGTCGGATAATAACCATGCCGACATCCCATATAATGGTAATTTAGAGAAATACGAAAACTTCGATAAATCAGTAAATACTGGAGCTAATTTATTCAAGATTGATGTTTGCAATACTTCTTTAGCAAAAAATACGCTTATAATAAAATGTTGGAAAATGGGCGTGATCCCAGTTATGATCACATATCTGTGTTCATATGGAAAAGTAGCTTATGTCGAAAGGCTGGCTTTAGTATAAATCGGCATTCGCAGCATGATTGCGAATGACTCACTGGCGCTGAGCCGTTGAAGAACTTTTGGCAAATAAACCTGCGATAAATAGTTCCGATACTGGCAAGTCAACATTCTTATTAAGTCTCTTCAAAAAATTCCTTGTCGTTTAAGGAATAAAGGGAATGCCGCATTATACTAAAGCCAGCCTTTCGACATAAGCTACTTTTCCATACGAACACAGATATGTGTATCTCGGTAACCGTTCGATCAATGTGTACCATCTCGGGACGATTATTGTGGTTGCCACATAAAGGCAAAACGTTGAAAGTTATCGTAATCGGACTAAAATTACGCCCACTTTTTCATAAAGGTAAATTTCAGATATGCTTGAAACTTCGATATTTCGTAATTTAAGGACGCTAATTTTACCCAAACAATCTCTTGAAAAGAAGTATCATTATTATTGAATTTTGGAAAATGGGCGTGATGCCGCTCACATATATCTATATAAGTTTATCTCACTATATCCAACTGAACGTTCTATCGAAGATGTTTGAAATAGGGGTAACCCCACCCCTGCTTACCATGTAGCGGTAGTTTTCGGAAAGGTGAAAAACTATATTGAATACTTGCGCCGGGTATTTAATGTTCGGCTCCGCCCGAACTTAGACTTTTTTACTTGTTAATAAATAATTTAGGTGAGTAAATTAGGTGATTTAGTTAAATAAAAAATGTAAAGGCTACTAATTTTTAATAATGTTTTTTTTCGTACTTGAATTTAAAAATTGGAACATTGTATCCAATAGAAAGTTTTTAAAGGGTCGTAAATCAGGGCCACTAAATAACTGCTCGCTCGAGGAGACAAACTTGAAAAACTTGGAACTTGACAAAATTTTAAATTCTTTTCGATTGACGCTGCACGAGTCGAGAGGACTTTCAGTTATATTAATTGTTTTTCTTTTATTGCGGATGCAATAATTCTTCTTTGAGAATTGCATCGGGCTGCAAATGTCGGATGTATCCTCCTGACTTTCATCTTCACAATCTAGTATCATGGCAAGATCGTTGTTTAAGCACCGTTGTTTTCCAAAGAATTCTTCATTCTCATTCTTTTGGTTGTTTCTGAATTTGGAGAGCCTGTTACGCCAAAAGGGTTTTTCGATTTTAGTTTTTGTAATTCATTTTTAATCCTTTCTTCTGTGACTGGCCAGATATACGTTTTATCAGTGCACTCGCACAATATTCCAGGGACCGAAAATAACCGTTATTTTTTATCAGTTAAACTTGGCTTAATATTTTTTATTCAGAAATAAAAGTCTTTTTCTGGATAATAAAAAAACAGCTTATCAAAATTAACCAAATTTAATATCATGTGAAAGAGGACTGAAATAGCTTTTAAACAGAAATAACGAACGAAGGTTACCACCTCTATTTATATTTTTTTATATCATTTAATACTAAAGAAATTCATATACCTGACCCAAGGTTTGTTCTATGATAATTAATTAACATTTTTGTATTGAAATATTTTTCAATAGGTGGCATTGCTCGTTTAGACATTTCAGTTTTAAAGCTATTTAAGTCGTCTTTCATTTGATACCAAACTTGTTTAATTTGGATAAGCGGTTTGATTATTGTCCGGAAAGGACTTTTAGTCGGGAATAAAAAATATTTGGCCAAGTTTAACTCGTAAAAAAAATAACTGTAATTTCCTGTCCCTTCAATATTCGCATTCGCAAAAGATCCGCATTGATTTTTGCGAGTGCGAAAGCGAATGCGAATGTTAAAATTAATGCGGAAGCTCCGCGGTTGCGAATGCGAATGCGAATATTCGCAACAACCCTGCCCCCGTTATCGGGCGTTTCTATGTGGAGGCTGAATTTTCCGACAGTGGCGCCAAAGATTCCTTCGTTGCCCACCTTGGCATTGAAATCGCCAAGCACGATTTTTAAACGTGTCAGAGGCAGCGCTAATATGTACGCCCTAAGCGCTGATAGAAGAGATCCTTGGATGCCTAGTCCTTCGCTTCCATCGGGGCATTGGCACATATGAGCGAGATGTTGAAGAATCTCGCTTTGATGCGGATTGTGGCTAGACGTTCGTCCACTAGGGTGAAGGCCGGTACTCGGCGATGGAGTCTCTCTCCCTCCACAAATCCAGCATCGAATTTGCGATCCTTTACGTGACAACTGTAAAAGACGTCGCAAGGCTCCACGCTTACCTTCCTCGCCCCATCCATCGCATTTTATGGATGGCGGTGAATCAGCCTTTATTTTCCCTAGGACATCAACCAGCCGGGCCAAAGAGCCAGACCAGACGTTATTCAAAATAAGAAATGTAAAAAAATTAACTTTTTGTAAGAAAAACTAACAATTTATAATTGCTGCTTTATAGCGAAATATCTTCTCATATACATATGTATGTATAAATATGAGGGCGTATTGAACATTTTGAGTATGCAGATTTTATACCAGCATTAGCATTTATGCTAAATATATTATTATTTTTTTTTGTTTTGTCACACCGTTAAGGGCCGTTAACTTATCTATTTTAAAGTATACTTAAACCATTAGTTAAACTTAACTACAGAAAATTCTGTGTAATTTTTCTGTAGTTAACTTTAACTAATGATTTAACTTTAATTTAAAATATATATATTAGCAGCCCCTAATATGCTCGGACTTCGTCCTAACACCACTGTCAAGATTATTACTTATGTACATATATTGAGTAAATTTACTTCGTCAAATTAATGACGCACTATTTTTAGCATGAACCTGAATTAGGGAAAAACTTCTCAAATTGAGTAAATTTTTCGTAATAACTATTAAGGAAAAATAGTAACTCTAAAATAAGGAAACTGGTTTCTTGTTTTAAGGAAATGCTTTTTTCTGAGTGTATGTAAGCAAGTAAGTACCTATGTAAATACATACATATAGTACATAATATGTATTTATTCCTACATGTGTACAAATGGATGTATTTATTTATACATATATAATTTAAACAAACTGGTATGTAAGTATGGCTGACTTCCAAACCGTCAATTGCATTGCATACGTACAAAGTTTAATGTTCCATAACGCCGAACTACAATTAGTTGACAATGTTTACTTTTCCAAATCGCATCCGAAATGTTATCGAAACGCATCGCTAGAGTAATCAGCGCATCAGAAACAAAGTTAAAGTTGTTTTTTTTTTTGGTTACCATTGGTGTTTTAAAAATGGAAAACTCCGAAATGGTGATCATTGTTTTATTAAATATTCAAAATATGCAGTGTATATGGTTGTATTGGTACGTTTTGGAATACAGCCTATGTATGCACATATGACTGCATTATATCACCCAAATGTGCAAAAGTATTTTTTCGCTCCCCGCCCATTTTTGGATAGTTAACGTCTTAAAAATAAGATTGGCATCAGGAAAAAAGTCATACTAGATTGATTTAAAAGCTCAAAAAGTGGTCTGAAATCGATCCAATTAATTACACTGGTTAACAGTGACTTTGGTGTCGAGCAGCTGCAATTCTTTTCCAACCCATACCCTTATACTGATGACATATATCAAATGAAAGGTAATTAAATTTTTTATAATCGTTTACAATTAATTTCTAATTAAAACTACGTTTTTCGAGTTAAATTAAAAAAATGGGAAAACTTCATAATTATATTGTAAAAAATATCAAATAAAACACCTCTTTGAGGTAAAATTTTCGAATGACGAAAGCTGAACTAGAAACACAAAATTTATGATATCAATTTCGTAACGTAAATTATACGCATTACTGCCTTGGAAACGTACGGAAAATCTTGTTTATTCATACGAATCGTTGCAAAAGTTCTGTTTTTATTTTGTGTTTCTAGCAGTAGACGGAATTTCGCAACGTTCCGAATAAATAAATAAAGATGAAAATGCGTATAATTTCCGTTACGAAATTGATATCATAAATTTTGTGTTTCTAGTTCAGCTTTCGTCACTCGAAAATTTTACCTCAAAGAGGTGTTTTATTTGATATCAATTATTTTGGGGTAGCAAATTTAAAATCGACGAAAATACAAACAACTATCTAAATGTTTTATTTTTCTCAAATAAATTGCTAAAAATGTTATATAAATCTAAATTATGTATTCAAATCGATGTGTCCATTGAAACAAAATTTTTCGAATACGGAATAAAGCGAAAAAGAATGATCATATGCTTTGTATTCGAAAAAAGGATCAGTCCAGCGCCTTGACCTGCAGGCTGTGTCGGAGTCACAGCCGCTAAACTTAAACGTAGAAGATCACATTCAAGTTAAAAATGGTACATGAAATATGCGTTTTGATTGTATTGAATTGAATTTAATAAATCAATATGAATTGCAAAATATTAATAATTAGCAATAGAGAAGCAGATCCACATTAACTTCAGTCATATGTACCATCAGCTTATAAATAGACATACATATGCCATTACGTGTATCACTACTTGGATTAATTTTTATTTCCTTTCATACTGCAGAAATTTGCATTACTTTTTATATTAGCCTAGGTCCGCGTAATAGTATTCTTCTTCGTGTTCGTGCTCGTCTTCGCATTATCTTCGTCTTCGGATTTGGGCATAAGTTAGCTAAGACTTCTGAAACAGCTGGCAACACTCCTAAATATAGTTAAGAAATAAACAAATCTCTTGCGTCTGATATTGTGATACCTACAAAAACATTTCATGTGCCTGATGAATTAAGTCAAGTTTGATTTTTTAAATACGTGACAACGCTCCTGAATACAGTTCAGAAATAAAGCCTTTTTTAACCCATTTCATTTGATACCCATATTTTTAATAATTGCTTTCACTTATTAAATAATTTGAGTTTACGTTTTTACCAGGTGGCAACCCTCTTTAATAATCTAAATATTGAAACTAAGGATATCTTGCCACCTTCGTTTCACGTAATATTTTAATATTTCATTTAACTCATGCACACTTTATTTAAATTCTAATTTTGAAACAGGTGGCAACCCTACTCAACATATTTTCTAACCACAACCTCTTGCGTCTGACATCCATATCAGGATACACATTTCAATTTTCTACCTTTATTTAAGTCGAACTTGCTTTTTGAAACAGGTGGCAGACCTCCTACATATGTGTAATTAAGAAATAAAGGCTTTTCAAAACCATTTCGATCGATACTCATAGTGTAATAATTGATTTAACTTAAAAATAACTTGAATTTAATTCTTTTATCAGGTGGCAACTCTTTAGAATAAAAATAAGAAGCTATTGCACATCTAATTTGATACCTCATTTTGTAAAATCGAACTAACATTACAGATCTGATGATATGACTAAAAAGCTTTCGCGTATTATGCATACATATGTATGTATATATATGGATGTACATTGTACATATCTATAATATGTACGTAGATACATATATAGGTACATGGGTACAAAACATGGTGAAATAAATATAAGGTGATGTCACATACATAACATCACTTTTTCTGAATGCCAATTGCGGCCATGCATTTTTGGGTACTATTTACAATACATACATAAATCAGTGGACACCACACTAGTTAAATGAAGCTTGCACCAATAAAATATTTTTTCTGTAAACCAGTGTAACTAGAGTTTCATTTTTTCGCTCATAAGAAATTTTTATGACTTAATTTTTATTTTTTCGCTCAAATATATTGACTTTAATAATTATTATTCAGTTATATTTTTTCTACCTTAAAATTATTATTTGTAAAACTTAAAAGGCTGATTAAAAGGTACGACCTTGACCACACACATGTGATGATGGTTAAAACTTAAAAAATAAGTACTATTTTCCGTCTTTCATTTATTCATATTAAAACAAATTAAATTATACCGTTCTCTTTATTTAATTATTCTTAAATTCTAATAAAAATGACATATTAGCCCGTTATTTGTATTTTTTCCTTTAGTTCTGAAGTACATATATATGGGTACTTAGTTTTTAAATATCTTAACTTTAAAGGGAATTCTATTACGACCTTTATTTTCGTTACCATTTTAAAATTACATTTCTAAATTCTATCAGTTATATTATACAATAATTATGCGTTTAAATTGTTAGACAAATGCATTATCAATTATCATAGCCATCCGAGACACTGCTCCAATAATTTGTTGGACATGTATAGTATATATTTTACCAAAATTTACTTACAAAATCACAATTATTGGAAATTATCGCTCAAATTTTCCAATGAATTTGAAACGAATAGTCAAAGCAAAAGGCATGATACAAAAAAAGGAAGGTAGTTTCACTTTGAAATTTTTTGACATAAACTGTGCTTATGACGTTTATACTTTTCGTAAATTGCTCGAGTATGACTGCGACCTCAACAAATTATTGTTTTGGAAATTTTATTATTTTTTAAAGGAATTTTTTATGCATTAAAAAATAACAACACGCAAGGTAAATTTACTTAATTCATCGTATTAGCATAGCTGTTAATAAGTGTGTATTCATTTAAAATACCTTAAATTATCTTACCGCAAATAAACTTGGCATTACATACTCAAAAAACACTTCTGAGAAAAAATTTTGAAATTTCGATGATTTTTTTTAAGTGTGCTACAAAATCTTAAGCGTAGGTTTATATGGTATTAGGTAGGGAATGAACTGTATTTTAATTGATTGAAAAATCTTAAAAATTAATAAATAAACATAAGTGAGATTCCATGGGAAAGTGGCCCTCAGTGCAAAAATTATTTTCTTTATAAAACTAACAAACTTGTGGATAAGACATTTGTAAAAATCTTGAATCCATCAAAAATAACAAATTAAAGCTTTAAATGCATTTTTATTACCTTTTTTACGTTTTGAAATCAAGTTCTAATTCAAGTGTTTGGTAAGAAAAATATATAGTAGAACTCATCTGCTTTTAATAAAATTGTGTTATATATTAAATTGTGTGACTGCTTTATCTATATTATGAGTTATTATTAAGCAGTATTGGTCTTGTCCCACCCGTGAGAAAAAAGCTAAAAGTTGTTATATTTAATTACAGAAGTTGAGGTTGTGTTTCGTGTTTGTTACATAATGTTAGAAATTCATTGCAAATATTTACCACAATTGCATTGTCGTTTCCACGTAGTTAGATAAGAATAATTCAACAGAGAAGCATGTCCCACCCGTGAAAGCTATGTGTGGGACAGTTGTCAGAGGTAGGTTTACAGGGCTGATAAGCTCTATTTGTTTGTTGAGGTGGACGCAGGGGTGGAGGAGGGGATGCGCGGACTCGTCCATTATATACCCTTATGGTCAGTTGATTAAGTTACATTTTGTCCAGTTTTGGTATTTTATTTTGTTAATCTAATGTTTATAGTTTTTTTTATAAAAGTCTAGCACATTACCTAACCAGAACCACATAGATCCACATTTCAAACTTCTTACAAAAATTATAAAAATTCAACAAACTTCAACAATTACATCCAAAAATTTTAAACTTTTTGTTCAGAATTTTTAGGTATGCAGTTTTGTAGTCCAATTTCAAAATTTCAAGCTGCTAGGAAATCGCGTTCATTTTTAATAATTTTTTTGGCTGACGGTGCTAGCATTTTCTTCTATATAAAAGGTACCATCCTAAGATAAAAAGTGAGTGAATTTAACCCCTACTTGGCTTCTTATATTTTTTAATAACTAATCTTTATATTTGGACCACACTAAAAGCTCCTTTTCATATAAAAATTCGTACGTGTTCTACCCGTGACAAACGTTGTCCCATCCGTGACAGAGGATTTTCGGATTTTTTGTATAATAAAGCCATCATTTTTTTGTAATTTTTGCTTTGTTTGTGTTCCTGGTTCTTTGTTTTATTATAAGACATCAAGTTCACACAGAAAAGTGGAATGAATTCGCGGAGTTTCCGTAAAATATATCTGCTCCAAAAAGCAGGTTCTTTTTTTTGTCCCACCCGCGACAGAAGAAATAAATCAGATTTTTTCCATATAAAAGTGAGCTGGTTTTTTTTTCGTATTTAGTAATAACTCATATAATAGTCAATTAGGTGTAGCTTTATCAAAATGTAGATTTTAGTACTTTATAATTAAATTTAAACAAGAAAGAAAATTTTTTCTGTACAAATGTCCAACCCGTGGCGGTGGAATCGCCCATAAGTGGCAAACAATGTCATATTGAATTTGGTCCAAAATGATATATCGAAATTTGACTTTTTAAAGAATTTAATTCTTTTAAAAACTACATACCATTGTATCATATATATTTTTTTAAATAAAGTTTTCTTTATTTTTTTATGTGTTTAAATCATGCTATGATCTTGGTTTTAAACTATGTATACTTCATTAAATGTTCATGTGTTACTCAAGTATTTACATATTTATGTAAGTTAACAAGAAGATGTAACTACATCAATAAATATGTTCGCTTGAGTACCCGTATCGGGGTACTTAGGCGGGTTCTTTTAAGTACCCAACCCGCCTAAGTACCTCAAAAAGCTGAAATTTTTCGGGAGGTACTTAAGCGGGTTTTACTGTATATGCAATGTTCCATTAGATATTATTGTAAATATTAGGATGTTGCTTTAATTTGGATCCTTTTTAGAGGACATATGAACAAAGGAATAGTTAAAAAGTAGCTTATCGTCAATGAAAGCACTGAAAGCATAAAGTTAGAGGGAGGTAAAAAAAAATACAACTCCTTAGAGCTCCTTGTTATAGTTTATAGACAGATAAACTACTCGCTCTACTGCTGCTGGTGCAGCGTTTCGCTTAGATTGGGCACATCCGTCCCGAGGCTGAAAATTTTCCGCCAAAAAGTGGTTGGAACGAGCAAACAACACCTTGGTGAAGTTACCATGCTCGTGGCCATCCCTAAATAAGCAGCTAATCGTTCTAAATGATGATGAAAATGATTGCATAAACAAATAGATAATTATCTATGTGCATTACGCAATGTAATAGGAGTATTTTACTTGCCTTCCGTTTTATAATTAATTTTAGAAATAAACCACTAAAAGCTCGCTATAAAATGATGCTCAAAATATATTCCATGAAATAATTTTTGAAGTAAAAAACTACTTTTTAGTTTCTTCAAAGAATATGGTAGCTTCAATTTAAAAGAAAACGTCAAAAGCACAGTTTACGTCAAATGGGAGCAATGGCGGATAAGAAGAAGAAGTGAAACTACCTTTAAATATTTGTATCATGGCAAAAGCAAACAAAGAAACAGCAACAAGAAACCTATGCATACTTTTTTCACAAAATTGTCTGCTCCATTTTTTGTTCCATTTTGCCCAGAAATGAAATTGGAATAACTAGAGTAGACTGTAACTGTAACGCTGGTATGCCGAAACAGCCAAAATTACAACAACCTAAGTGACAACACCTTGTTATTATTTTGACCATGGGTTCAAAATATGCTGCGATCAGCATATACATATTTCCTCTCACCTGTGCAATCTGTTTTTGGTATCCTTTTGTCTCTGCCAGCACCTAACTGTTTTTACACATGCATGTTTGATGACGAAGTGGTTTTGTATGGAAAAACATTTATCCCCATATATTTGAATAAAATAAACATACTTAGAAGATATCAACCAATACTTCCCATATACCAAACGAAAGGAAAACACCTGAATTTTTGATTAAAGAAAACAAAAACAAAATCATTTGAGCGGTTTTCGAGCATTTTGGTATTAAAAAAATTTGAAAATTTTTTTAAAAATTTTTTGCCTTTAAATGCTCGATATTTGTTGAATTTATATAAAATTTGTACACGATAATGTTTCTATTGCTCCAAAGAACCTATATCCCGAAAATGAAAGTTACATCTGCCAACCATAAGTTGCTAGAGCACTTTAAATGCTCAAAATTGACCCCAAAATAAGCCAATATTTACCGTTGTATACACCGACCGACCGATACCAAATCGGTTACTCACATAAATATATCTGTCGATAGGTTTGGAATTTTTTCTTAAAACGGCACACTTTTCTTTGAAATCGCTTCATTAGTTCTCGTGCAATAAGCGTTTTCGTGAAGCTCTAAAAATTACAACTAGAACATTTGAGCATAGCCTCCATATCGAAACGTAAGACCTATTCTACGTCAAAATTAAAACAAAAAAAAATATGAGAAATGATAAAAACCTATCAACTGGTACCAACTTTGGATACAATAAACAACTGTATTCGTCTGATTGTCTCGTAGTTTAATTTTTGTTAAGATTTCTACCGGGTGTGGGGCGCACACATGTGCTTTTTTGAGAAGTTTTACTTCTATCACGTGTACGGTGTTGCACTCGTGCTATTAAACGAATGCTTTTACCTTCCTTTTATTAGCTCGGGATGTAACTATGTAATATTGATGCGCCTAAAAGATGCAGCGATTTCTATTCTCAAGTTACATACCTGATGACAGTACGAATGGCAATTATAATAGGGAGGTTTTAGTTTTTTAAACTATAATTTTTCACATTCCCAACGATGTTTTGGTGAATTTTCTGTTTTTTTTTTATATTTTATTTCTCAAGTAGTTTTGCTCAGTGGCACTTTATACATTTTATGTAAGTAGTAGCGGCACATTGGGTGACCTAAATGCATTCATACATACATATTTATGTACAACTGTAGGTAATATTGTATGCGTCTTCCCAGGTAGGTTAAGTGCGGGTGATAAACCCATGTAGCATAGTGTACACTGTGTATACTGTGTACATACCTACAATTCAAATGGGGGAAAATATTACAATTTCGGCATGTGACTAGAAAAAAACTCTAAAATACACACAAATTGTGGTTTCCAAGACATGTACGAAGTGATTGGCACAGCTGCATCCTTCAAATTGTAAACTCGCAGGAGATTCCCCGATTTGCAGAGAATTTCGATTTGAGTGGCAATCGGGGAATGGGAACTTTTTTCAGGGCACTGGGTATGTTATTTTTATATCTTAAAGTAACCAAATTAGACGAATGTGTCAGGGCACTGGGTATGTTATTTTTATATCTTAAAGTAACCAAATTAGACGAATGTGTCAATTTTTAACCATTTGACCCTTTTCGGAGCGACATTTTTTCAATCGCAATATCTCCACAAGAAGAGTTTTCCCAGATATAAGCTATATACCAGATGAAAGCTAAGGTTTTGGGCTAGATTTTTGGAAACCAAGAATAAAATCGACTTACCATTTTTTGAGAAAATGCCCGAAATCTCTATTTTCAGCAGCCCGATTTTAAGTTTTCAGCCGATAACGGAATGACATATTTATATTTTATAAATGCAAAACACAGCGTTAGATAGCTTGTTTTAAGACCCTTCTACTGATATCCACTTCAATGGTATGGAATGAGTAGTGCGACCTCAGTGGTAGTTTAAAAAATTGGCTTTTTTCGAATTTCAGGCACCAGCCGTCTGGATAAAAACTTCCAAATTTCGTGTATATATACAGTGACGAGCAAAACTGTAACATGGTTTAACACTTTTTGTTTCAGCCACCGCTATATTTCCAAGTTCTAACGACTTTCCTCCTTTTGTTGTATATTATGGTTGGTTGGTACATCCCTACTCCCTCTCTCATAATGATTTGAAGTCAATGCAACAACAATAAAAAACCCAGCAGACAAAAATGTAAATTAAGGCAGATGTTACAGTTTTGCACTCACTCTCAGTTTTGCATTGGCAGTTATCTTTTACTTAGTTGGAAGTCAGATGACTTTTTTCTATATTGTAATTTATTGAAGAAGTGGTCACCAGTAAATAACATAGTTAATCAGGAACCATAAATGTAAATAATAGATTTAATGCGGAAAGGCGGAACCGCACGAAAAGTGGCAAATAATTTTGGAATTTGCTACTTGAAAATGTTAAGACTTAGAAAAAATATAGCCTAAAGTGTTCCCAAGGACAAAGGAAGTCTGTTAAAAAATATTTCGGTACGATATCTTGTGAACTTAGCAGCAAGTAGCGATGCAGCCACTATTACAGAAGCGCTTAAGGTATTAAACTTTAATGCAAATCAATGGACAGCGAGGCGAAGAATTGCCAAATTGAGGGCAAAGGCATCATAAAAGAAGAAAAAGGCGAATTCGATCAAAATACATGTGCGAGTGTGGCAGGATTTTGCTGCATCGCACGAAAACCGGACCGTTGCCTATTGGAATATGTTAGGCCTTTCAGAATGCAATAAAAAACATTTTTAAGTTTCAATCGAAGGTTATTTGGTCTGACAAGACTAAATTAATCGCTTTCAATCAGATGGCCGGGTATGGTATTGGATCAAAGACCCAAATTAAGCCCATGCGCATCCTGTAAGGCAAACTGTGAATCACAGTGGTCGGTCAATAATAGTTTGGGGTTATATTTAAAAAATTTTGTTTGTCCGTTAGTACGCATTAGGCATAAGGAACAGTATCTGTTCATATTTCAAAATTTGCAAGATGTAGTCGAAAAAATGAGAGTTTCTGCTGAAAAATCATTCAAAACACACTGCACATGTTCCCAAAGCCAGGATCAGTGTTGCCAAACATGGGCTTTTCCTACCAAAACTGGTAGGTTTTTGTCCATTTGGTAGGTTGGTAAGCTTCATTGGATTTTGGTAGGTTTCAGGACAATGAGTAATAGTTATTTGCGAAAAATAGAAAATATGTACGTATCTCCAAATATTTTAGCAACCTTTTTTACACAAATATTTCACCGGTGCGTTCGTATAATGGCGGCCACAAACATGTAAATATACCTGATTCCTAAGTACAAACGTATACCTTATTATTGCCAATATGCAATACGGACATCCATATATCGTGACCTAAGGGTGAAAAGGTGCCAAGTCTATTTTTAGAAATTTTTCACGAGAGATGAAAAATCGATGTAGTTTCGTATTACCTGTCATTCTGCATCAAAAACTAAACTTTGAAAAAAAATGGACTTGGCACCTTTTCACCTTTAGGTAGCGATATAATTTATGGCGTACTTGGACCAAGATTCCAGAAAAGTCTGCCAATGGGCCCGTACTCTACCATATTTCGGGCGGAAGTCTTCCCAATCGAAGTCTGTGTTCGCGAATGTCATCGTAGAAGGCAAATGAGGCTAGAATAAATATTATGTCGGACATTCAGGCAGCGTTAAAGGCCTTAGAGTCTTTTAAAATGGCATCAAGGCTTGCAAACTCTTGAACCACCTGCGAGCCCACAATAGCGTCACGCAGGAAGGATTTGAAAGCAACGAAAGGGCTGACTGTCTCGCAAAGCGTGAAGCCCAAATGCGTTTGCATGGTCCCTGGTACATCTAAGGGATACACTGCAGACCTACTTAAGAGCTAGCTGGGAATAATCTCAAATTGCTGCCTACTGGCGGAAGCCAAAGGGAATAAGACAATCAAAGAAATGCATAACTCTTTCCAGCAGGAACTCCGAAAGACACCTTGAACTTAGAACTCTTACTGGCAACCTGACAGCACACTGCAAGTTAACGTACGGGTTTAATTAAATGGGTTTTTCTGTAGAGACGGACTGTAGGATTTGTCGGCTGGTGAAAGAAACCCCAGAGTATATTCTATGTGCCTGTCCACGAAGCATGAATCGTCGATTGATACACCTTGGAGAACGATTGCCTTCTCCATCTAAAATTTGGAGTTCTGGGGAATAATGTTGCACTCGAAAATATAGTTGACCGCGGACATAAGTTTATGGGTCTTTCTTCGCTGTCAAAGAGGTTAACGCGGCTTTATTTGCCGTCACCTATGTTAAGAGTCTTTCTTCGCCGAAAATTTTTTTACGCCTCTTTTTTCGCTATCAACTTTTAAGCTCGCGTCTTTATTCGTATCTAGTGACAATTTGTATGCATGTATAAAGAGACATATGTACATATGGATAAGTCTGTACAGCAAAATGAATAGTTATACGCAGTTAATTTGTTTTTATTAATCTAGTTGTGTTTTAGTTTTACTAGTTTATGTTAACTATGTTTTTAAAAAATTTGACATTGAAAACAAATATTAAAACTCAAAAAATGTTTGGTCTGTTTTGGTTCGTTATGGTAGGAAATTTTGGTAGGAAAAAAAATGTGTCTGTGGCAACGCTGGCCAGGATACAAAAGCAAAAATTTGCTAATTTGAAATGACCTCCACAATCCGCGGACACGAATCTCATCGAGAATTTGCGAAATCAACTAAAAGCGCTACTTACTAAGTAACAAAGTCCGTAAAATCGAGTACATGAGCTGTGAAAGCAAACTAAGAATATACCTCCAGAATTTTTACAAAGATACAAATAAGGTATGCCAAATCACATCCAGGAACTGAAACAGGCAAAAGAGTACTGAACATTGTGTTAGTAGTTCTTTTTTTTTTGTGAAAATTGTTAAAAAGTTCTTAAAAATATATGAGTGCAAAACTGTAACATCTGCCTTAATTTACATTTTTGTCTGCTGGTTTTTTTATTGTTGTTGTATTGACTTCAAATCATTATGAGAGAGGGAGTAGGGATGTACCAACAAGAATATACAGCAAAAGTATGAAAGTCGTTAGAACTTGGAAATATAGCGGTGGCTGAAACAAAAAGTTTTAAACCATGTTACAGTTTTGCTCGTCACTGTAAGCGAGTAAGTCAGCATGCTACTGTGGCTGCTTTCGTCACTCGCGCGCACTGCCGTACGCTGTGATATCAGAAAACGACTTTCTCGAAATTTTTATACCCGTGCGCACTTGTGTACAAGGGTATTATAACTTTGTTCACATAACGGTTGTTTGTAACAGGCAAAAAGAATCGAGATAGGTATATACAAATGTATGCATAAATTATCAGAATGAAAAGAGAAATCGATTAAGTGGTGACTGTCTGTCCGTCCGTCCTTCCGTCTGTTTGTGCGCACGATAACTCGAGTAAAAATTGAGATATCTTAACGAAACTTGGTACATGTACTTCTTTCGGGCGTAGAACGGATGGGCAAAATCGGACAATAACCACGCCTACCTCCCATATAACATTATTTTCCAGATATACGAAAACTGCGATATTTTAGTAACTACTGAAGATTATTCACTCAAAATTGATATTTACAATACTTTTTAGACGAAAGATAAGAATATTATACATTTTTGGAAAATGGGCGTAGCCACGCCCACTTATGGTTTCATGTGTATATCTTGGTAACCGCTCCACCAATTTCTCCCAAACTTGGTACAGTTTTCGGCCTTGGTACAACATACCAAATGGCTGAAAATTTTTAAAATCGGACAATAACCACGCCCATTTCCCATATAACGGTACTTTAGAAAAATACGAAATCTTCGCTAAATCAGTAAATACTAAAGCTAATTTATTCAAAATTAGTGCTTGCCACATAAAACGTTGAAAATTATTGAATTCAGACTAAAATTACGACCACTTTTCATATAACGGTAAATTTCAGAAATGCTTGAAACTTCTATATTTCGAAATTTAAGGATGCTAATTTACTCAAAATGGATACAAACAACAATCCCTTGAAAATAAGTAACGTTATTTGGAATTTTGGAAAATGGGCGTGATACCGCCCACATATGACTATATATGTATGTAAGTTTATCTCATTATGTCTAACTGAACGTTCTATCGAAAATGTTTAAAATATGGGTAAAACCATCCCTGCTTACCATGTAGCGGTATTTTTCGGAAAGGTGGAAGACATATATTTAAAACTTGCGCCGGGTATTTAATCTTCGGCTCCGCCCTAACTTAGACTTTCTTACTTGTTTCATACCCGTTTCTTAAAACCAGCATATTTACGAAAAATATAAGATATACACCCCCATGCTGTAATCTGTCGTAGATTCGATTTTGCTTCGAATCGTAAAATTGGTATTCTGAAATCCGCTTGTCGTATCGTAATTTCGAAATTCGTAGGCCATCTTCGAAATTCGTAATGTTGGTATGCCTGAATCCAACGTAGCTGTCATTTTTATGTATTTGTCGGAAATTTTGTACGAATAGCAACTCGTGTCGGAGCGAAACAAATTGTTTTAAAATATCAATAAAATAAAGTATGTAAACGCAAAAATATGTATGTAAGTTGAAGTGTGAATAGAAAAAAAATTTATTATTAAATGTTTACAAAATTATCAGATCGAAGATCACAACAAATCGCTCGCAATACGAAAAACTGGTAGAATGCATGAACGAAAGGCCGGAGGCTTCGTAAATGGAGCTAAAGAGGATGTGTTGGAATTTTGGGAAAGCGTGCCAAGAATTAAAGCGGCACAATATCTAGTGAAATGTACGCCCTTAAAAGAAGGGAGCTTACATTTTATCATTTAAGCTAAATGGATCAGAACAATCCAGCAATCTGCTTTGTATATTAATGCAACTGTTAGCTGTTCTTCCTCCTAGGACAAAAGTGCACCGGCCACTGAATCCTTTGTATTCTACTTAATTAAGGAAAAGTCTTTTCAAATAATGATTATACTAATTTTTATTTTTTTTAATTTCACTTTTCACTTGCGATTATATTTATTTTGATTTGTTTCTGTCAAAGCAGCTGATTAAGAACTTCGAATTACACGTTTTTCGCTGGCAGTGCCGCTGATAGTTACGATCGGATTACAGCATACCAATTTTCGAATTTTCGGAACGGAGCTACGAATTCGTAGCTACGAACATTCGGATTACAGCTAGGGGTGATATGTAAATGAAAACCATCCACACAAAAAAACGAAGGTTATTCACATGAGAATAAAAATACTAATTTTGAATTGCCATACTTATTTTATTTCATACGTGTAGTTTTGATTTGCAAGAAAAATCAAATGATTTGATAAGCGATCTGCAGAAGTGATGGCTTCTAGATTAAAAGAAAAAAAACTTGCTGGCGACAGGTACAAGAGAGCAAGACCTGTTACCATTTTTTCATTCGGTAATTGACATTCACCCTCATTGCGAGAGTCGTGTAGAACGCACCTCGTTTTTCGAGAGTCGAATCGTGTCGAAAATTTCACGTCATTGCCTAAAATTTCCACTCGACTAGTATATTAAAACGGAAAAACTTGGCAGCACTTTATAGTTTTCGACGATTTTGGTCGTATACTTATTTCAGTACGAGAGTAGACAATGCCAATGTTGTCGAGTCGTCCGATTTAGCCTAATTTACAACTTAGGCAATGAGGCTTATTGTTTTTGTTCAAATGTGAAAGGCCTTATTCGGGAAATGGGTTTTTCGAAAGACCAGCTAAATGAATGTCGTCTTTTCATAGACAGTTCTAAATGAAGCCTTAAGTTAAGTGTGTAATTTTATATAATGGTAACAAATATGATTCAACAAAATTAAGAGGAAATCAGCAGAATATTTAACTGGTCTTAGACAAAATCAATGATAATGAACACCAATGTAGCATTTGTGTTGATCTAAAAATGGTTAACTTCCATTTAAAACAGGAAAGTGGATACACCAAATACCTGTGCTTTTATTGGCTGTGGGACAGTCGCGCGAGTTAGGAAATCAGAACATCGTAAATATGTACATTTTTGGTTTAAAGAGATAAAAATATATTTGTGAAGTAGCTAGAGAAAAGTGGGCAATGCTTTTTTATATAAAGAGACAATTTCCTGGCTTAAAAATCAGAATATTAATAACGGATGCTGATTTCTTAAATCCAATAATTAATGGGATCGTCATATGATGGCAGACTACTGCTGTAGGATGAAACGTGATTGTACACCCCATTCACAAAAGTAGCGAAAAAGAAAGTTTTTTTCGTGTTTGTTTTATATTTTTCGTGAATATGTTAGCTTTAAGAACTGGGTATAAAAAAAGTTTTCGAAAGTCGGTTTCTTATATACTCTGAACAATATAAATTTAAAATTTTGCCATTTTTACAAAAAAAAAATCTTTGTAGATATCTCAAAAATTGTAACAACGAATAACAATTGAAATACAGCAAATTTAATTACCTTTCATTTGATATTTATTATATGTTTAAATGGGGCTACGATTTTATAGATATTAAATATTTTAATGATCGACCTATTTTCTTTTATCAAAAATCGGTATGTGGCGATATATGTATTTATGCGATGGTCACCTCCAAACATTTTATAGAAAAATTATGTAGATCTCATAAATTTTGAACAGCCAACATACATAAATTTAATTATAAGTAATTTCTTTCTCTCTTTACAAAACACCGTAGCCGAGTAGGTAGAGCTGTAAACTGCCATTCAGAAGGTCGCGGATTCGAGGAAAGGTCGACGTGAACTTTTTTTCAATTTCTATTTTTAGCATTTAATTAGACAACCTTATAAAAACCAAAAGATTTCTTTTTGATTTTATTAAAAAGATTTTCCTTCTGGAAGCAAAAGGAATATCTTAACAAAAACCGTAGAGATATCTTATTACTTTTGGTCCATTTTATTACGAGCTTTTTTCTCTGCGTATATACATCCATATATGGCATGTGAATATGAATTATACCAGGTTAAGTAATTAGAGTGAGAAGAAAGATTTTGACACTGCCTTATTTGAAAATTGTCCAATAAAATTTGACTATAAGGCAGCCGAATTTCAGAAAATAAAGCGAGAAAGCTGTTTTTTTTACTTCACCTGTTTATTGCGTCAAGTTTCTATCGCAGCTTTTGTATGAGATCTCTTACGATATCTTTTTTGGAATCTTAAAAAAATTATACATGTGCTTATATAAAGCGAAAGGTTTTCTCAATATCCATATACTTCCATTCATACATAAGTATTCGTCACATAAATGAATGTGAAAATTATGTAATTTTTAAGCTAAAAAAGTGCTTATATAGAAATTGAGAAAACGGCCCACTAAAAGAATTTTTTTTTTGTTACCTATCACAAACTGAAAAATCATCATATGAGATCAGAATTAATATTAAAATAATGACAACATTTACTTTCCAATATCACACCCAGAAAAAACTCAGATAAAAATATTTCTCGCAACACATAATTTGGTTATAACGGGTGATTTTTTTGAGGTTAGGATTTTCATGCATTAGTATTTGACAGATCACGTGGGATTTCAGACATGGTGTCAAAGAGAAAGATGCTCAGTATGCTTTGAAATTTCATCATGAATAGACTTACTAACGAGCAACGCTTGCAAATCATTGAATTTTATTACCAAAATCAGTGTTCGGTTCGAAATGTGTTTCGCGCTTTACGTCCGATTTATGGTCTACATAATCGACCAAGTGAGCAAACAATTAATGCGATTGTGACCAAGTTTCGCACTCAGTTTACTTTATTGGACATTAAACCAACCACACGAATGCGTACAGTGCGTACAGAAGAGAATATTGCGTCTGTTTCTGAGAGTGTTGCTGAAGACCGTGAAATGTCGATTCGTCGCCGTTCGCAGCAATTGGGTTTGTGTTATTCGACCACATGGAAGATTTTACGCAAAGATCTTGGTGTAAAACCGTATAAAATACAGCTCGTGCAAGAACTGAAGCCGAACGATCTGCCACAACGTCGAATTTTCAGTGAATGGGCCCTAGAAAAGTTGGCAGAAAATCCGCTTTTTTATCGACAAATTTTGTTCAGCGATGAGGCTCATTTCTGGTTGAATGGCTTCGTAAATAAGCAAAATCATGCGATTTGACGCCTTTAGACTATTTTTTGTGGGGCTACGTCAAGTCTAAAGTCTACAGAAATAAGCCAGCAACTATTCCAGCTTTGGAAGACAACATTTCCGAAGAAATTCGGGCTATTCCGGCCGAAATGCTCGAAAAAGTTGCCCAAAATTGGACTTTCCGAATGGACCACCTAAGACGCAGCCGCGGTCAACATTTAAATGAAATTATCTTCAAAAAGTAAATGTCATGGACCAATCTAACGTTTCAAATAAAGAACCGATGAGATTTTGCAAATTTTATGCGTTTTTTTTTAAAAAAAAGTTATCAAGCTCTTAAAAAATCACCCGTTAGTTAAATACATTATTTAGTTAAAGTTACCAAATCATGTGTTGAGAGAAATATTTTGAGCTGACTTTTGGCTGGGGGTAGCAAGTTAGCGATTTCTTAAATAAGGAGACAGAACCTTTCTTATCAGTGCACTACATTTAGGTTTGTCCAACATAACTTCTGCAACTATTTGACTGTCGCTGAACGACAACATAGATAAATGCTCTATTCATCTAATTGCTGTATGCGAGACAATGTAAAGAGTATTAAATAGTTCAGCTTCCTTACTTTAGTTTAGGAATTCTTGGCTGACTTCCTCTTGATAAAGAATCTGCTGCAGCGATATGTTTAATTGCTGCCACATGTTCTAGAACAGACCTTCCCAAAGTGGCTAGAGTATACTAGTGGTGCGGACAAATTCTTTAGACTTTCCATACACAACGCAAGCGGTTTGATCAAACTTCAAAATGGCGGCCAGAAAATCAAAAAATTTTGATCTTTATTAAAATTACCTTCAGCGGCTCGTCAAACCCCATACACAACACAAATAGCTTGCAGCAAAGGATATTTTGCTCTTAAGCGTAGTTCCCCAGTACGTTTTGTCAACGTAAAATTTAATCAAAAATTTTTCAGAAAAATAGCCGAAAACGTATCCTTTTCACAACCACTTTCGGTACTTTTGTAGACCTAATCCGCGTTTCATCCAAAGAAGAACGAGGTATGTACTTCAGACTTACGCCACTAGCGACGAAATTTTTAAAGCTATCGAGAAATTTGTAATGAATAATGGTTTGAAATGGAGCAAGTATGCGGATATTTGCGGTGGTTGGAAAAACGAAAGGAGCGATGTCTAGGATGTAGGAAGAGGCAAAAAACGCCACGAGAAGCCACTGTACGATCCCTCGGTATTCCCTGGCGACTAGGAAGATGCCACCACTAGATTTAAAACCCGTATTGGATGACGCTGCGAAGATAAGAGAGGCCTGCGAAATTAAAATACATCTCTGGTTTTTTCTAGCACGTCGAGATTTTTTTTATTGGTGACATGTAAATTTTAGAATTTCTAGCAATTTGCATGAAAACCCCATAACTAAACAAAGTAAATCAGAAAAACGTACATATGTAACTCCGAAGTCAACGCTAAGAACATTGATAACAGCCGGTTTCACTAGCAATTTTCATATAAAATTCAAAAAATTAAAATCATTTATCACTTAAATTGCTTTCTTGAAATTGGCTGTAAAAATTATTTTCTTAGCGTCAACGCGCATTACCAGCGTTAACTGGGAAGGTTTAGAAAAAACCATTGTCGAATATTTTCCCAACGTTGACTCCGAGGATGGCTTCAGCTGGATAACAAACCCCTTTTCTTGTGGCCCGAAAAGTAAACCTACTGAGATGATCAATTAAGCTTTTGAAAACCTTCTGGACATCAGTGAAGACAGCACTTTGATTATTAAATACTACGAAGCGAGCCAAGAGAGTTCTGAATGCAAGTGTATGCAGAAAACACTGCTTTTGGCAAGATTGCGTTAAAAATACTAGTGACTTTTATTCCCTTATTATGAGTTGCATTCGATTTTCGATCTTCGCTGGTTATCGAAGATCGAACATCGAAAGTGAAATTATGAGCTATGCAACCGTGTCGAAATTTTCGTTGAGTATCGAATTTTCTGTCGAACAGAATTTTACTTTCGATTGTGTAGCGAAGTGTTAGAAAATTGGGAAAAATGTATGATTTTACGTTTGTTTTTTACTTTATGGCGGCTAGACACTAATTTTAAAAAATTTTTTTTATTAATTGCATGCAGTTCTAACGTCGCACAGTGTATCATTTCCATATTCTAGAAAAGATTAATTACATTATTTTATGTCGCCAAATTTCAAAACAACGTCAAAAATGTTTTTAGAAATGCCTGATAAAGACGATACAATAACAACTAAAAAATTTAAATCAAAGTGTATGGCGAGACGGGGTTTGATTTGGAAAATTACTGAGCGCAATAATATTTAAACTTGTATATTTGAAACTGAATCTCAATGTTTAATTTGTCGGTGTTGTGTGATTTATGCAACAATTGCTAAAATATCATTTTGGTCTTATTTTTTTAGGTATGATCTTTTTAATGAATATACATTTTTGGGAATTTAGTAAACTAGGCCTGAGTATTTCATGTTAAAGTAAAACGATGTTGACTTAGACTTATTTTTAGCAAATTATTATTTTTATTAGACCCGAAAACTCGTTATCCGCCACTATTCGATAAAGTTTGTATTTCAGTTTATTTGCCACTCCTCTTAGACTTTAAACAACACAATTTCTTCGAGTAATTCATTTGCATTTTATCTCGACAGAGACAAATTCTTGTATTTTTGCTTTGAATAGAAAAAGCCTGATTCATTACATTTCCAATGGCATCCCATTTTTGTGAATAGAGCAAGAAATATTGAACTTATAACGGAATTTTGTTGACCCAACTTGACTCTTTTATCGATATTTTCCACGCCCATAATTAAAAAAAATATATTTATTTTTAAGTCCATTTCTGTCAGTTTATAATTCCTTGTTATAGGGAAATTCTAAATATAAATTTTGGGAATTTTAGCCTTTGTAGTTAGTTAAATATTTCAGTTTTTGCATTTTTAAAAATTGCAGTTATATAATAGGGTGGCGTGACAGTAACTATAAATTACCAATTTTTTGTAAAAAGCTTCGGATATCTTATAACGTACCTTGTGCAAAATTTCATTAATCTATCTTCAATAGTGTTCGAATTATAGAATTAAAAGCAGCTAGATTGGTCAAATCTCGAATCTCTCTCTGGTCGTGAATATTAAGCACAAGCTCGAAAGGCTGGTTTTACTTGTGAGAGAAAATCCCAATACTCAGTTGGCACGATCTCAGGAAAATTAAAAAAAAAAATTGTAACAGCGATTTTTTGATGCAGTTTACTTCTATTTGACTCGTAGATCATGGATCCACAGTAGGGTGGCCAGATGCGCTGATTTAATCAGTACATGTGCTGATTTTTCTTCTATTGTACTGATTTTTAAGAGCCCGAAATCAGTACGTAAAATCTACTGATTTTTTGAGTTTGTACTGATTTTGTACTGATTTTTACATTTAATAAATACTTTTGTAAATTGGTGTAATTGACATTTGCTTGAGGTTTAATGTTCAAAACAATGGTTTTTGACAACTCATACGTGTGAGCACATTGAAAACATTATTAACAAGGTGTCAACTTGCAATTGTTTCGTTTCCTAGGATTTCGCAAAATAACAAACTGTTTGGGTTCAACCCAACCCAACTCCACGATTTGCAGGTTTTACAGGATTTACAGGAAAAGCTGGTTTCGCCATTAATAAATCTTATGAAAGGTGGTGGTGAGTTAATCATATATTAAGTACAATGAGAAGATGACAATAAGAGATAATGTTTTGATTATAATTAAACATCCACTGTCAGTTTGCCAAACTTAACAATGTAAGTTCTAAAAATTTGGAAAAGGAGCAAACTACCCACTCTTGGATATGATATATATAGCTTTGAATGTGAATGTTGTATTTTATAAGCCCAACTAAATATGTTTTAAATTTGTAGCTTAAAATATGCAAACAGATTCTGACTCGAGCTCGTCTTCTACTGAAACTAAATGGGCTACATTTTTTTTTTAATTTTCTCAATTTTTATAAATTTTCTAGAAAGTTTGAGACTTCAACTCACTTGTCTTTTGTTATAGAATTAACCATGATAAAAATATAGTAACGTAAAACCGTTCTCTCAATTCGTCGGCCATGATTTTTTTTTTTGAAGTTTGCCAACATTTTAAAATCATATAAAATTGAGAGTAAAAAAAAGGAATTGTTCAAAGTTTTTGTTGTTTGAGATTGAAAATGAGAATGTGTGTGTGAGTTTGTTTGTAAAATTTTAAAATTAAATTGCTTGCAAACGTCAAGAATTTGAAAAATTCCTCTCAGCGGTTCTACCTTTCTATTTTTTTATCATGGAATTAACTATATTTTTATAAAAAAATTAAATTAAGTAAAGAAAGAAAAAAATTTCAAAACCTGTCAATACATTTTACTACTATTTTCGTGAGCACAGTTGTACATACATACGTTTGTTTTGTTTTAAAGTAATGAATTTTTATATTGATAATACTATATGTATTTAAAGGTCTATTCGTTATTTTTTGTTAAATTAATGGCCTGTTATTTGGTTGTTATATTGTTAATAAATAAAAATACGCTTAAAAATGAGCTGATTTTTATGGCTTTGTAGTGATTTTTGATCCCAACTGTACTGATTATGTCACTATAATATCTGGCCACCCTAATCCACAGTCTTGCCCCTAAATTTCAAGTGGCAACATTCCGCCATCTTGGGTTTAGGTTTTTTTGGGGTTTTTCCAATTTGTAAGCTTATTTTGCATTTTTCGTAAAAAATGGTTTAATACAAATATGTAGAGAATTTACTTTCCCATATTTGTCATATAGAAGGTTTTTTAAAAAATAGCATATTTTACTGTAAAAAAATAGCAAAAACTGCAAAAAAATTTTATATTGTCACAGTTTTCGCCATTTTTTGACAATTTCTGTTGAAAATACATAACATGTTGAAATTCCAAACTTGTAGAGAATTTCATTCTTCACAACTTTTATACTTAAGACAAAAATTAACAATATTTAATAACTTCTTGAATTATTTATTTATTTTATTCTTATCCAAATCTCAAATTTTAAACATTATTACATTTAAAAATTTTAAAAAGAAAGGACTGAAATGCGCAAAGTTAATGAATTTAATTTATTTTAATGAAAACTTTTATTTTTATTTTAGTTCACTCAAAAATGAACTAAAGTATTCGTTTTATTTTTAACTAAAATGTTTTGTTTTCCATATTCAATATTATTAAAAAAGATAAAAATATAATGTTTATTGTACTTGAAAGCTTTTACTTTTAATATCATTTAATGGAAAATGCATTTAAATTTATGTTCGAAAGTTTGATATATTTATGTATTTATTTCTCCTTTTAATTAATACTCAAAAAATTTAACACTAATTATTGGCAAATTTAAGGCTGCTAAATAAAAATATGTAATGTATTAAAGTGTACTTAATCAAAAGTTTTTTATTGTATATTCATGAATTCATTTTATTTTTTGACTTCCAAAGTAGTGGTTTTGGTCCATAATTGGACTAGTATTTTTCTATCTATTTTGAACTAGTATGAGACTGGTATATTTCTGACCGAAATCTGACAATTGCCATCTCGTAGGACATCCCCATGTTAAAAATACCAGTTGATTGCATGGAAAAAAGATAGTTGGGCATGCGGTTCATACTAGTTGTGAGGTAGTTTACAATTAGTACATTTGACTAAAGGGTAGCGATTGACTCCAGAAGTTGGAGGGTACATACAAAAATACATATCTGTGGACTTTTGACAAAACAACCTCTGTGCTTTCTGTGGTGGGAAATTTAGAGTAAATTATAAGGAACTTCCATTTAAAAATTTGATATTTTTATTTAACTTTCATTGAGATGGCATCTTGAACTACTCCTATTAACGACTGAACATAAAAATATCATTCGACAACTCAATGAATTACAGCTTTGAAGAGAAAATGACCTCACTCGAGAGAAGTTGTTTTGTCAAAAGACCACAGATATGTATTTATGTGTGAAAGTACTCGCGAGAATTACGAATCAAGGAAGATGATCAAAAGCAAGACTAAAACAACGATGGTTGCCACTCGCCAACATGTTTTTCTACCAAAATCTCTTAAGAAAAGTTACCAAAAGTTACCAAAATCTTAACTTCTTCACTGAGAAAAAAATATACTGAATAAAACTGCTATATTTCATAACAAATGTGTATATACTTAAAGCCCGTTTCTGTGACTTAATAAATTCAATATTTTTATAATTTGTCAATTTTTGATTATTTATCAAGAACTCCCAGTTCTAGCACAGAAGTTTAAATCTATTCTCTTGATAAATTATCAAGATTTAAAATGCTATTGGCAATTATACTAACTTTTTTTATTAGAAAATATTTTTATTTCAATTAATTGTTGCATGTGCCGTTATTCTCATTTTCGTTGTTGGTGTTTCCGACAGGGTAGGAGTATGATGTAATGTGGAACGATTTTCCATCATCCTTGTAAAATTTGGTTTGGAGACAAACCGGTTTCGACGTTGTGCCAATTTCAGTGTCAGTTTTCGTTCGGAATGTGCCGATATTTGCAACTCACGGAATAATGGCACCCGAACAAAAAAAAAAGTTGCCGGTGCTTTTAACCGTCCGTTTGACTCGTAAAAAAATTTCGAGTAAATTGCGAAAATTGCAATTTTTTTTGCTATTTTTTCGCTTTTTCATAATTTAGTGTACGTGTCAAACGGACCTCAGATTTGGATTCAGTGGGTCGAAATACATGTCGGTAGGTGGGTCCAGTAAAAAGCACGCGACATTTTTTGCCGGAATAATCAAAACGATTTATGGACCTTACCGAAAATTGCCGATGGCCAGTATCGCATTTATCGCAAAAATTCGAAAGTTGTTTTAGAAGTGCAGCCCTTGGTGCTGCCACTGTAATTCAAATATTTCCAGTATTCGAATATGACATGACTCTAATTTTATCGAAGTAATTTTGTAGAAGTGTCAGTAGTACTGCCACTGAAACTCGAAGGGCTTTTATAATTACGCACATGCAAAACATAATTCATTTCTTTCTTGTAATGCAAATAGATATTTAGTTGCAAAAGTTACCAAAATGAAATAAAAGTTACCAAGTTACCAAACCGTTTAAAAGTTACCACTTTTGGTAGAAAGTTACCAATTGTGGCAACCATTAAAACTACCCCGAACTTACTGTTTACAGCAACAGCAAATTTTTCTTAACTGGTTTGCTTCGGCTGATTGTGTAAGCAAAAACAAACTGCGATGTAAACAAAAGCAAATGATGTCATGTCTCCTTTTGCATTTACTGTTTTCTGTCGTTGGTTTACTTTTCTTAAGTCGCAGCGAAGCAATTGCATATGCATTGAAAATGATCAAGGGCTGCTTGCTTCAAAAAGCAAAAAAGTGTTGCTTATGCTATTTGGCAGTCAGCAATTCAAACCCTGTTCTGAACGCTTTTGAGTTGTGAACTCAACTTCAACTTTAGTTCAGAACTAGAACCAGTGTTGCCAGAACATTTTGGGCCGAGCGGCTAAATTGGCAAAAAAAACGCTAAAAACGGCTAAAATGTTTCAACTAAAATTCACATGTTTAATTTAAATAAATCGCAAGTAGCAAGACTAGTAAATTCATTAAATTATTTTTGGTTAACAAAGGTTATACGTAGCTAAGCTTTGCATTACATGTCATATTTGTATTACTTTAATATATACAAGTATTTTTTAAGCAAAAACACAACCGCCTTTAATTCTCATATAAAAATTTAAGAGTACGGTTAATTTCTTCATGATCTAATGATAATAATATAAAGCAAATTAGTATGGGACCACCCTTAAAAAAAGAAGTATCGAAATCGGTTCAAGGGTCCAAAGTTATGCGGAAAATACGCTGACGAATTGATAACTTTTTTTGAAATCGGTTAAAAGAGATGAATTACAAACTTATGGCGTTTTCTTTTCCATAAAAAAATGTTACCCTATTATATTGGAGCATTTGCATACTCATCGTCCTGCAAAATTTCTGTATTAGGAGACAGTATTGCCGTTATATTTTGAGAAATAAACACGGAAACCTGTGAAAGGGCTGAAGAAAACGATATTAATTTATATCGAACAAGCCGGTCCGGCACGGAGTTTAATTTTTTAAGTTTTTAACAATTAAACTATTTAATTTCATTTTGATGTCCATATATTCGAAACGTTCCCGTTGTTAGTGACCTACTCACACTCTTCAGTGTCTGTCAGAGAGCAATAAATTAGTTGGCACCATGATAAAACTATTCGTAGCTATTGGGCACCTTCAGAAGGCGCAACAGCTCAGTAACTGTTGCGAGTGAATCTTCTGAACGCGTTGTTGTGTACTTCTGATCACCTCAACAGTTGAGTGTTAGATCATCGTAATATTTTTCTGATCATTTGAGACAACATAATCAAGCCGTTCAGAAGACGCATAACGTCGCTCACTAATCACTGATTTTTTAGCAACGGTTGCGCTCAACTGCGCCTTCTGAACACACCCCTTGTCTTTCCAGAGAGTTTTGCTTCACATAGAAATTCGTGCTCTTTTATTTTCATTTTGGTCTTGGTCTTTCAATGTTGGTTCTTAAACTTTATACTTTAAGTTGGCTTTGCTTTTGGTTTTTGCTCAATTTAATTTTTGTAATTTTCAAACAACACAATTGAAAAAAGTTAGGAATTGAAATTGTAAATATGTTTCATAATTCAATGCCCTGCAAACCAAAGTTCCCGAAATATTGGCGAAATCTTTAGGAGTTTCTCATTTCTGTAACGATTTTTTTACGAATCTTCAAGGAAAATTGTATGAAGTGGTTAACACGAACTCGTTCAGATATTTCTGTATGAAAAAGAAAAAAAATCTGAAAAAATTCTGCAAGAAATTCTTCACATTGCAGCATTATTTTCATTGTTTTACCGATTTTCTTCCGAAATTTCATAGAAAAATCGAAAATTTAGAAAATTCGGCAAAAAATCGGATGAGATCTTTACGAATTCTTTAAAATTTATCTACAGTTCAGAATACTCCGAAAAAATGGTTTGCAGGGTGTTCGTTTAAAAAATACATAACTACATATGCATGGTGCTTGAAAATATCCTTTTTCCCTTGCAAATCGTGAAGTCCTGCAACAGGCTTGATGATGTTTTGTAATTGGGGAAGATAAGATTCGTTATTTTAAGTGTTGCGAATACAACTTACCACTTAAATTTAAGACATTGAAAATAAAAATCATTAAAATCGACCCAGTATTTTAAGACTTTTCGGATTAGAATCTTTCAATTTTATATAACACAGTCCAACATACAAATTTTCTCCGAGAAAAGGCTGGCAGCCATTTCTAATAGATTTTGGGTAGCCGAATTTGTAAAAAGGGAGACTTATATGTACATATACTTGAATTTTAAGAAAATAAGGCCAAATCAAAAACCGGCTAAGAAATCGGCTGCCGGCTGAACCGAATTTTCTCCGGCTGTTTGCTATCGCAACCGGCAAAATCTAGCCGGAAAACGGCTAAACTGGCAATACTGAATAGAACGATGAATCCGCACTTAAAGGTAGAATTTTTCGAAAATTCTGGTGCCAAATTCCCTTGACAAAGTATTAAATATAAATAATTTAGAAAATCTTTTTTTTTTTACTGTAAATTTTTATCGAGTACAGAGGATTCTAAAGTTAAGATAAATTCAATGGCGTGTATTCATAGTCCAGCAACTAAGTCGAAACTAACAAAGTTGCAACTTAAATTTAAGTACCAACTTAAAATTTACCTCTATTCATAGTCGCATTTCAGACTTCTACTAAGTAGTTTCGACTTAGTTTAGGATATTAGCAAAACGAGTGTTAAAATGTATCGATTTTTCTTTACGATATTTTGGAAAAATTACATTTTTATTAAATAATGTCAAGTTTGATCATCCGTTTATGTAATTTTTATTTTCATTGCATGATTATGCAAAATAATAAAGTATCATTTTTTTGTTAATTGTGTGAAATAGCCAGAACAACCGCAGTGATGTGAAGTCGATGTTTATCGAAAGCATGCTGTGAAACATACAAATAGTAGATATCAAAATGTTCTGCACAAATTTACTTTAAAAGAACTAGCGTGAAACTGACTTATTATTTGAGAATTTATCTAAATTATTCCAATTATAAAATTGTGATGTAGCTTTATTCGAATTGTAATACGCATTTGATTTCATCTTCCGATTAAAATGGATCGATCTTTGTAAATTTTAATTGGAGATTATTCAATATTATCAAAATCACCCTCTACCAACTTAATTTTTTACATATTTCGTCTGTTTTCCCTTAATTTGATAAAATACTTCTTCCTAGTTACGACTTAGTTGCAGCTCCAGCCGAAACAAAATTTTAAGTTGGTACTTAGCCAGAAAAGTCGAAACTAAGGCGACTATGAATAGCTTTAGTTGTGACTTAGAATAGTTTCGACTTAGTTGAGTACTAAATATGACTATGAATATGCGCCAATACCTTTCATGAAGAAGAAATGGTAAAATAACTTTCCTCTGATCTTTGTAATTATAAGAAGAGGTAGACCTATAACTTTTTTACCAAAGTGACCAGGACGAGGATCTAAGTAATTTTAGCCATGCCCGTCAGTCCTTTCGTCCGTTTCTTTCGGCCCAAATGGTCCCTCCGTTTTAGAGATATCTGGCACAAATTCGGTAGACAGATGTGTTTTTATAATGGATTAATCGGAACCGACAAAATCAGACCACTATAACATATTGTTCCCATGCAACTGATTGTACAGATATGAGATTTGCTTCTTTATAACTATTCATTTAGACAGCTAGAACAGTGAAAACTTCTGGGCTGTTTGCTTAACAATGATAAATTATCATCTATGTACTAAGAATATCGTCGAGATCGTTACTGTATAAGCAAAATTTTTTTATATTCATATTAGGTATGAAGCCTTCGGCAAAACGAACAAAAAAATTGATTGCTTCGAATAGTGTATTTTAGTTTTTGTGTGGAAGTGTGAACACCTGCCTAGTTATCTGATTATCTGGATTAATTTTCAACGTTTAAATCAAACTAGCATGGCTATCAGCGTTGCCACAGACAATTTTTTTCCCTATCAAAATTTCCTACCATAACCAAGCAAAACCTACCAAACATATTTTTGTGTTTTAATATTTTTTTCAAGGTCAAGTTTATTAAAAATGTAGACAACTTAACATTTCTTCTTCTTTTTTGGCGCTGTAACCGCCTATGCGATTTTGGCCGAGTTCAGCAAAGCATGCCAGTCGTTTCTCCTCTGTGCCAACTGACGCCAATTAGAAACGCCAAGTGAAGCCAAGTCCTTCTCCACCTGATTTTTCCATCGCAGTTGGGGCCTCCCTCTTCCTCTGCTACCGCCAGCGGGTTCCGAATTGAATACTTTCAGAGCTGGAGCGTCGGTGTCCATTCGAACGGATTGACCTAGCCAGCGGAGCCGCTGTATTTTAATTTGCTGCACTATGTCCATATCGTTGTAAAGCTCATACAGCTCATCGTTCCATCGTCTGCGGTACTCACCGTCGCCAACGCGTAAAGGCCCGTAAATCTTCCGCAAAATCTTTCTCTCAACTTAACATTTAGTAAAACTAAAACACAGCTAGTGCAATAAAGACAAATTAACTGCGTATAACGATTCATTTTACTGTACAGACTTATCCAAATGAATGTCTCTTTCCACATACGTACATATCGTCACTAGATATGAATAAAGACGCGAGCTCAAAAGTTGACAGCGAAAAAAGACGCGTAAAAAAATTTCGGCGAAGAAAGACCCTTAACATAGGTGACGGCAAAGAAAGACGCATAAACTTATTTTCGCGTTCAACTATGTTTATGAGTGTAACAGTATACGAATTCCCCAAAGAGTTTTTCCGGAATGATGTTGAATCCATGTTTACGCGTCTTTTTTCGCATTTTTTTCACGCGTCCTTTTTCGCCGTCAAATCACCCGAGCGTCTTTATTCATGTCTAGTGACGATATTATTATTATTACGTCGGAGATACCCGCGCTGCGACCTAAGAAGATATATTGTGCTAAATCCTTATTAGGCATGTTTTATTCAACCATCACAAGCAAATAGCTAAATCTTGGTCAAATAAAACGAAATTAGCTTATTTCCTATGTTAGTCTAATTTTGACAGTTGTTTGACTGCAAATAGTGTCAAAGTAAGTTTTTGCCTCTTTCTGATTGGCTGAAGGAGAAAATTTCTGATGCTGAATGGCAATGCCTCTTGTTCAATATACAAGCCAAGATAGCTTTTCATAAGCCAATATAATTATGTGGGGTCAGTCCTCCATACAAAATAAGCTAATAGCTTAAATTTCTGGACAAATAAAACACGGCTATTGTAGTCACTTCAACCTTAGGCTATTTAAAAAGCGCAGCACTTTGGATGATCCCATGTTCCAAATTTTAGATGAAGAAGACAATCGTTCTCCAATGTATATCAATCTACGTTTCATGCTTCGTGGACATATACTCTGGGGCTTCCTTCACCAGTCCACAAAACCTACAGTCCGTCTCTACAGAGAGACCCTTTAATTCAAACGGTACGTTAACTTGCAGTGTGCTATCAGGTAGCCAGTAAGAGTTCTAAGTTCAAGGTGTCTTTCGGAGTTCTCCCTGGAAAGAGTTATGCATCTCTTTGATTTTCTTATTCCTTTTGACTTTCGCCAGTGGGCAGCAATTTGAGATTATTCCCAGCTAGCTCCTAAGTTGGTCTGTAGTGTATCATTTGGATGTCCCGCAGAAAGGCTGGGGACCATGCAAACGCATTTGGGCTCCACGCTTTGCACGTTTTGGCCTTCAAACCCTTCATGTCCTTGAACCTTCCACAGTGTTACGCTGTTGTGGGCTCCCAGGTGGTTCAAGAGTTCACAAGCCTTGATGCCGATTTAAAAGACTCTAAGGCTTTTAGCGCTGCCTGAATATCTGACATAATATTTATTCTGACCTCATTTTCCTTCTACGATGACATTCACGAACACAGACTTCGATTGCGAAAACCTCCGCCTGGAATATGGTTGGGTACGATCGCATTGGCAGACTTTTCTGGAATCTTGGTCCAAGTACTATACTTTATGATATATGGATGGCCGTATTGTATATTGGTACAAATAAATATACTTAGGAATCAGGTATATTTACATGTTTGCGGCCGCCGTTGTACAAACGCACCGGTGAAATATTCGTGTAAAAAAGGTCGCTGAAATGTTTGCGAGATACATATTTTCTATTTTTCGCAAATAACTATTACTCATTGTCTCAAAACCTACCAAAATCCAATCAAGCCTACCAACCTACCAAATGAGAAAAAACCTACCAGCTTTGGTAGGAAAAGCACATGTGTGGCAACACTGATGGCTGTATATATATTTCATGGACGCTCTAGTATGCATGCATTTGTATATACATACAAACATACATATGCATGCCGTTATTCTATATAATTTCGCAGTTATTTTAATTTCTTTTTTGTTTTAAACGCACAGAAATGCATTTCACATGTATGTATGCATGCAACTCTAAAATGTTCATGCTTACACACATAAATATGTGATTATAAGTTCCCAATACTTACGAGTACATAACTGCAGTGTGTGCAAATGAAAGCTGTGAAGATAGTGGCAAAAATTCCAAGCACAATGCCTGAGTACATGAAGGCGATGGGCATAGACAGGATGCCAGTACCCAAAGAAGCCTTCAGCAGATGCGTGAGCGTTTCGTTATCACTATAAAAATACATATAAAGTAAATAGAAACAGTTAATTACGATACGTGGGGTATAAACCTAAAAAGCTATGGCACTCACGTTGTAGGATGCTCCACCTTGCGTTCTGCGAAAGGATCGAAGTCTGGAGACGACAGCGCCTGTTCAACATCTTTACGCGGTTGGATTTTGTATCTGGAAATGATGAAACATTAAAACATTACATATTTTTAAATTTATTTTAAATATTATTTTATTATTTTATTTATAGAGAAAAACACTTGCATACATACATACATTGTCATACATTTTTCAATTTATAAACCTTTTTTAAAGCTACTTTATTTTTTATGAATAAGGCTATTAACATTAGGTTAAACTTTAGCAGATAAAGCACTGCCCGCACCTCAGTTCGAGCGTTGGTACTTCCACTTTCTTTGCGCCACTCATATTTTCTACCAAATAGATTAAATTTAAGATTATTTTTTCTCACAAGCGATTCAGTTTTATAAAATTATATCGGTCAACTCCTTGGTTGGTTATGCGCTTCTTTTTCTGTCAGTTGTAACTGCCGCTGTTCCGTTCCATACACAAAGTGTTGCTACCAATCGCGTCCCAATCAATCACTCGAATGTAACTAAACAAGCAAAGTAAAAAACATGGTGCTGTCTGCAATTGTTTTATAGTGAAATTATATAGCTGCAATTTGTGGGCTTTGTCGTCTTGCTTGGTGGTGCTTTTGCGGCTGCGGCTTCAAGAAATGTGCAACATCTGCAAAAAAAATCGCGCTAATGACGCTTAACTGCCGGCTGCCGTCGAATTGCATTACCCACTGCAATTGCTGGATGTCGACGGCGTTGGCGTAACTACTGTGGCGGTAGCTCGGCCATTCGCTTCAGCTCGAATTCAATATGGTCAAATACCATAGATGAGCAAAATGATACCATTGCATGCATTCATACTTACATACTTGCATACATACATCTGGACTGACTAAGTGACGCTCTGGAAAGTGAATTCCATTGCAACAACAAGGAAAATACAAAGAAACATAAAACGTACACCTCTGCTGTAGAAGAAAACATACAGTGCTCTCTCGTTTTTTATAAATTTTATTTATTTAATTTTATCGGCGAACTCGCAATAAACAAATCGAATTTTGGGGAGAATACTATGTTTGATTTATATAGGTACATACATAGTTATATACATACACCCCGCGACAAAAGATAGCTCATCAACATTTTTACCAGTTTTGACTACGTTTCTTTTGCTTTTTTTAAGGTTCATTATTTTGATATAAAACAAGTAAGAAAGTCTAAGTTCGGGCGGAGCCGAACATTAAATACCCGGCGCAAGTATTAAATATATGTTTTCCACCTTTCCGAAAGCTACCGCTACATGATAAGGGAGTGTATAAATATTAAGTAAACTAGCATCCTTAAATTTCGAAATATTGAAATTTCAAGCATTTCTGAAATTTACCGTTATATGAAAAGCGGCCGTAATTTTAGTCCGATTTCAATAATTTTCAGCGGTTTGCTTTTATGTGGCAAGCACAATAAAAATACCGAGTTTGGTACAAATTGCTAGAACTGTTACCGATATACATAAATGTGATCATAATTGGGCGGTGCCACGCCCATTTTCCAAACTTTTATCATAAGCGTATTTCCTGATAAAGAATTGTTGCAACCGTCAATTTTGAATAAATTAGCTTTAATATTTACTGATTTATCGAGGATTTCGTATTTCTCGAAATTACCGTTATATGGGATGTGGGCGTGGTTATTGTCCGATTTTAAAAATTTTCGGCCATTTGGAATGCTGTACCAAGGTCAACAACTGTGCCAAGTTTGGAAGAAATTGGTGCAGCGGTTTCCAAAATATACACATGTAACTATAAGTGGGCGTGGCTACGCCCATTTTTCAAAAATTTTTAATATTCTTATTTCTCGTCTAAAAGCTATTCTAAATGTCAATTTTGAGTGAATTATCTTCAGTAGTTACTAAAATATCGCAGTTTTCGTATTTCTGAAAATTACCGTTATATGGGAGGTAGGCGTGGTTATTGTCCGATTTCGCCCATTTTCAATACCATCCGTCCCACGCCCAATAGAAGTGCATGTACGAAGTTTCGTTAAGGTATCTCAATTTTTACTCGAGTTATCGTGTGCACAGACGGACGGACGGACGGACGGACGGACGGACGGACGGACGGACGGACGGACAGACAGTCACCGCTTAATCGATTTCTCTTTTCATTCTGATCATTTATGTATACATTTGTCTATATCTATCTCGATTCGTTTTGCCTGTTACAAACAACCGTTATGTGAACAAAGTTATAATACCCTTGTGCACAAGTGCGCTCGGGTATAAACATAGCTCTTTATCTAACAAATACCACATAAATCTAAATTTCAGACTTTGTACAAAAATTATAAAAATTCCACAAACTTTTAATCCCAATTCCAAGCATTTTAATTTTAATTTCTAGAATAATTTTTGGTATGCAGTTTTATAGCTTATTCTAGTATAATAAAGTGCAAGTTTGAAGTTGCTAAAAAATCGCGTTGCTTTTTGATAATTTTTTTCTTCCATATAAAAAATTACTTCAATGTAAAAAGAAAAGTAGTCAAAACTGGTCAAATGTTGGTGTGCTATCTTTTGTCCCGGGGGTATGTATATAAGTAGATATGGATATGCATTTCCAATCCTTTAAGCGTTCGCTTTCTTTGAGCAGCAAATAATTCGCTGGCTTCACTGAAAGCAAGATTTTCTCGTATCTTTCAACTTCATAAGCCTGCAGCCGATGGTTTCAAAGATCTTTTACCACTCAATTTTCTGTTTGTATTACTAAGAGTATCTTACAAGATGGAAATAATACATATGTATATACCTATAACCTGCTACTTTGGACTGAGTCGGCAATTTAGAAGTAAAGTCCTCTCCCGTCGTACAAAGATAACACTCTATAAGTCACTCATCATGCCTGTGCTGGTGTATGGTGCGGAGGCATGGACAATGAAAACATCCGATGAAGCGGCTCTTGGAGTTTTCGAGAGAATGCTTCTGCGAAAGATTTACGGGCCTTTACGCGTTGGCGAGGGCGAATACCGCAGACGATTTAACGATGAGCTGTATGAGCTTTACAACGATATAGACATAGTGCAGCGAAATAAAATTCAGCGGCTCCGCTGGCTTGGCCATGTCGTTCGAATGGACAGAAACGCTCCTGCTCTGAAAGTATTCAACGCGGGTCGCGATGCTGGTAACAGCGGAAGAGGAAGGCCTCCTCTGCGTTGGAAAGACCACGTGGAGAAGGACTTCTCTTCACTTGGCATTTCCAATTGGCGTCAGCTAGCACATAAGAGAAATGACTGGCGCACTGTTATGAACTCTGCCAAAATCGCTTGGGCGATTACAGCGCCAATAAAGAAGAAGACATATCTATAACCAATCAATTACACATACATGAATCTAACATTTCCAGTTACAATTAGTTTGCATAAGCGAGTGGCTACTGTGCTGTTCGTTTATTAGTCTTACTTGATGCACTACTCGAATTGCATCAGATGCATCGCATCATCCAGCTAAGCGGTCGAATCAGTATAAAACTATTATTTTCTGGCTATTTATGGGTCAGTTAAAAATGTGATTGTCTGCGTCTTTGGGAGATAATGTGTTTAATGTTGCCAAATAATTGATAAAACTAAGAATACTTTTAGGAGCGCCGCCAAAATAACAATCGTGGCATAAAAGAAAAGACAACCAAAAAATATTGAGTACAAATTCCTAACACCCAGGGGCTGGATTCTGTAACTGGGAGATTTCAAGTCTCCATTGGAGTGTCAAGAAGTGTGAGAATAAGTTTTAACACTTCCTCATTTTGCGATCAGGCCTGCTCATACCGTGCCATCTTTGGCCCGAGCGCACTTGTGCACAAGGGTATTATAACTTTGTTCACATATCGGTTGTTTGTAGCAGCCTAAACGAATCGGGATAGATATATGTAGACAAATGTATACATAAATGATCAGAATGAAAAGCGAAGTCGATTAAGCCATGTCTGTCTGTCCGTCCGTCCGTGTACACGACAACTTGAGCAAAAATTGAGATATCTCAATGAAATTTGGTATGTAGATTGCCCTTTACACAGGGTAGGTTGGTATTGAAAACCACGCGCACTTCCCATATAACGTTAGTTTTCAGAAATACGAAAACTGCGATATTTTAGTAACTACTGAAGCTTATTCACTGAAAATTGATATTTACAATGATTTTTAGACATAAAATAAGAATATTATAAATGTTTTGAAAATAGGCGTCGCCACGCCCACTTATGATTACATGTGTAAATCTTGGTAGCCGCTACACCAATTTCTCCCAAACTTGGCACAGTTGTTAGCCTTGGTACAACATCCCAAATGGCTGAAAATTTTTAAAATCGAACAATAACCACTCCCAAATCCCATATAACGGTAATTTAGAGATATACGAAATCTTCAATAAATCAGTAAATATAGAAGCTAATTTTTTCAAAAGTGATGTTTGCAATAACTCTTTAACAAAAAACACGTTTATGATAAAATTTTGGAAAATGGGCGTTGCACCGCCCACTTATGACCAGGTATGTATATCTCGGTAACCGTTCGATCATTTGTACCAAACTTGGTACGATTATTTCGCACACCACATAAAAGCAAAACGTTAAAAACTTATTGAAATCGGACTAAAATTACTCCCACTTTTCATATAAAGGTAATATTTCGAAATTTAAGGACACTAATTTACCCAAAATTGATACTGACAACAATCCCTTGAAAATAAGTAACATTATTATGTAATTTTCGAAAGTGGGCGTGATACCGCTCACATCTATACATATAATAAAATTGTAACAAGTCGATGTCTGTACATTATAGATATTAAAGAAAAATTAATGTGGGGGTGTTTATTAGAGCACCAGAAGCCAAATCAACCATTTTTAGAACTTTTGTCTGTCTGTCTGTCTGTATGTTTACACGCGCCTCACTCGAAAACGAATGCATGGATTTGAATGCAGCTTTCACCGATGTATTGCTAGAGGTCTAACTTAAAATATAGAAAGAAAAAAATTAGAGAGTTGCCACCTGTTGAAAATTGCAGTTTAAGTAAATTGATAAGAAAAAGTGAATATTGCAATATGGCCGTCAAAACAATGAGGGTTAAGAAGGCTTAGACCCAAAAATATTTTTTTAGAGTTGCCACCTGTTTGAAAATTTTAATTTAATCTAATTTATAAGATAAATTGAATATTGCAATATGGGTATCAAACCGAAGAGGTTTAGGAAATTTTACTGCCGAAAATATTTTTAGGGAGGGTTGCCACTTTTTGAAAAATTTCATTGTATTAAATTGATAAAATAAATGAATTCTATATCTATACCTATAATAAAATTGTAACAGGCCGATGTCTGTACCTTATAGATATTAAAGGAAAATTAATATGGTGGGTTTTTATTAGAGCTACAGAAGCCAAATAACCAATTTTTAGAATTTTTGACTCAAAAACTAATGTATGGAATAAAATGCAGTTTTCACCGATGTACATATTGCTAGAGCTCTAATTGAAAATATAGGCTGCATTTCTTTATTCATTCTGAACGTTTGGAATAAGCTTTTTTGTTTATTTATTCTTTAGAACGTTCCTGTTGATATGGTGACGTATATTTCAAACGCATTCTGTTTATTCCGGCTGTGAAATGGGATTATCCGGAATGTATAAAGAAACGCAGCCATAGAATCCATTTTTTTTTTGTTTTAGTTTATCGTCGATTATTATTCCTAGGTATTTGAATGTATTAACTTTTTCCAGTGCGTCGTTGTTTATATTTAGAGTTAGCAACGGACTGTTCTCAAAATTTGGCCTTGATATAACCACAAACTTAATTTTATTGACATTCAATTAAGTGTGTTCAAGTATAACCAATCGCACTTTTTTGGAACTTCTGTGTGGAAGGTTTTTCGCTAAAAACATTAAAAACGTTTTGTTGTTGCTGCCAAAAAATTAAGAAATCTGAGACGTCACGCTTTACAATTTCATACAGTTCTCTGTACAATGTATTTCAGTAAACTACTAAACGGCTGCACCGATTTGGTTTATATTTGGAATATATGTTAGCACTTTGAAAATAAATATTCCGACCAAAAATTTACTCGGTATGTAGCTCGGGATATTCCTAAAATTCTTATACAGACTAAAAAGTAAAAAACTAATATATCTCTAAAACCAATTACGCTGGGGAACTGAAACTTAGCACTGATGCATATATTGCAAATGCATTGGAAAAGGCGGCGTGGCACCTTCCAAACAAACTTCTCATATAGCTTATCTCTGGAACCGCTTACGCTAACGTCCTGAAATTCGACACAGCTACATATGTTATCAATACCATACTTATGGCGAAAAGTGGTAAGTAATGGAAAAGGGGGCGCGGCACCCCCATGCTTCTCATTTCACTTATCTCTGGAAACGCGCACGTTAACTTTCTGAAATTTGGCACAGCTACATATGTTATCAATACCGTACTTATGCCGAAAGTGGTAATTATTGGAAAGGCTGGATCGATATACATTTACTTAAACGTGCAAGAATCATTCGATTGGGAACCATTTTCTGCTGGATTTCTAAATCCCATTGAACTATTGTAACTTTGTTTTTAATTTTTAGTAAAAGGTCAAACTTATGTGAAAATTTTGAAGCATTTATTAATTTTGAGCTATTTATAAAAATCGTATTTATTAACCGATTTCATTAAAATTTTGAATGTGAGCTATGTACCTGTACGATGGAAAATTCTTTTGATAAAAATTTACCCGATGAGTGCCGCTGGAGTCGAGGTTGAAATTCATAACACGTATTCATTTTATGGTAAGCAATGGTTTTGCAGAAAATGGACCCATTGGATGGCGCTACAGCCGAAATGTATAGAAACCCCGTGTGGTTGGTCTGCTTTGGCCCTATGTTTAAGTTATACGAATTTAGTTTTCAGATGTCTAAATGAAGGATGGGGTTAAGTTTGTCTGACGCCCTCATGCACGATCATGCGATCTGGCATCTACCTAGAAATCAGTTCATAAATATTATCACGAATTGTAAAAGTGGCGAATTAATAAGGAAAGATCACCGTAGGTATATCAATTACTCTTGGCCCTCCTATAACAGAAAACGCACTTCTGTGCTCTTGAGTTTCCTTATAAGAACTTTTATTGGCATACGCATCGCACCAATGTTATAGTTGCAAGATCACAGAAAAAGATTACGCATGCTTGGCAGAGATCTCACGGGTGCAAATAAGACCATCGGTAAAGCTCATGACACCGAAAGGGATTGGTATTCCATATGGTATCACAGCGTTACTATTATTGGCCTATGTGTGAGGTTGATACTGCGCCTTAGTGGTTTCAACTTAAACCAAAAATTTTGACTTTCCAGACTATTTTTGCTTTTAAACGCTCTTTTGCATTGGCCAATGCAAAAGTTCTTATTAGGCGCCGCGAAGAAAGCGGGCATAGGCTAGTCTAACTATATAAGTATAAGTGAACGTACTATCAAAATTGTTAGAAATAGGGGTAAAACAGGGTAACGGCAGTTTTCAGAAAAATGAAAAACTATATTTAATACTTGCGCTTGGTATTTAATGATCGTCTTCACGCGAACTTAGTCTTTTTCACTTGTTTACTTTCAACTTGGCACAAAAATAAACCTTTTGAAAATAGTAATACTTCACCAAATTTTTTCTTAATTTCTAAAGTTTATACAACTTCTTTATCTTGTTTTGGTATTGAATTTTTGTTTTAAAAATGTAATGGTGAATGATTAATTATAATGACAACTTTTTTGGCACTTTTGTTGTTCTATTAGCTAAGTGTACTTGGCAGTCCTGTTTGCGATTCAGCACGCGTGAGAATGAGTTTCAACTGTCAAAATTATGCACACTTCTCTTACGAAAAACTCACAACATTTTATTCGGGGAGCTTTGGGCGATAAAATATTTCAAAATTATAGAAATAAACCTTTGAAATAGTGGCGAAGCATGTTTTAACCCGAAATGCAGCATGGCGTTCTCAAAAAGGCCGTTTGGTGTAATAAAAGCAGTGGAGACTTCAGATATCGTCACCTGATGAAATCCACTTTTTAAGCCCAATAGTGTTAAGTACTTTTCCCACCTAAGTACTCCAAGCAATCTTCAATGAGTGGCAATGGATAAAACTGTCTCGAATTGTTATATTATTTAAATTTCTATAATCAACACACCCCCGTAGCGAATGTCATGCATTAGTAACTTAATAGTCTTGTACGGAAAAGTTACGTCTTAAATGACTTTGCGCTTCGTTTGTATGGAAGTCGGTCATGACTTTTTCATATAAATGGTAATTTCGTCGTTGATGTCATCTGCATGACCAAGTCATGCAGTGATCATTAATGACATTCAAGCGACAGTATCTTGCAATGTACTTTTTATAAGTGACCGCTGCAAGACATTGTCTGTTGTAAGTCTTTGATAGGAGTACACTAGTGTCATTGTCAGCTATATGTCGTTTAGGATTCACAGCAAGTGCGACGATGTCACTAAATCCTCATTAGTGACGATGCCACCGGTGACCATTTTCGCTACTGGGACATGTTCTTTTTATCACTAACACTATTGATCAGACATTATGTATGCAAATGAACTACCCAGCCAGCAAGAAAACGTACATTTTACGAACATTATATTTTACGAGGGATTCTCGATCGGCGAAAAGTTAGAAAAAGGCTTGTAAACAATAAAACAAAAAAAGTAAAAGAACGAGGCTTGTAGTAATTTGTCAGCACAAGAAAAAATTTTCATTCTGCTGGAAATTTTTCTTGAACCACAATATTTTATAATATATAATATTCGCATATGAATGCTTTTTCGATCCGTTTACGACTGTTTGTAGGCGATCGACAATTTCAAGCGAAAAAGTACTCGAAAACGAATCGTAGACGGCTATCATAAACGACTTTTTAGCCGGTTTTTCTTCGAGAAAATATCCAGTTACGAGCTCGTTTGCAATGATTTTGCTGGCTGGGTATGTCGCTTCACGCCCTTGTCCAGGAAGTCCTGACTATAATTTCAACTTTAGTTTTGTCTTTGTTTGATAGTCTACGTTGGTGAAAAAAAACTGCCTGGTCTGACATTTATAAAGGCTCTGTCACGTTATCTCACGTATTATACTTGTAATAGAGGCAATAGTGTTTGTCAGAAGTGAACAATTAATATCTATTCACCGACATCTTCATTACAAATATCATCAACATTTAAAGAAGAAACAATTTTTCTTGCCTTAAATAAAAAATTCACATTCCACTGATCAGTTAAGATTTTCGAATCCTCTATTATGCAATCAACCTTATCTCCAATAGGAAGGCATCTTAATACTTCGGAAGTTATATGGCTACTTTCAAACGGCACAGAAATTAATAGTAGGAAAACACTCATCGGAACAAGAAGTTAAGATGGGCAAAACACGTGATTTTCTATACGTGAACGTGAGCGGTTTTAAGTGAAAATCACGTAACCTCCGTGATCGTGAGTAACTGGAATTTTCGCTGGCGTGAACGTGCGAGAGTAATTTTCACATAGTTATGTGATTTTTTTGACAAAAAAAAATTGTAAATTACTCTTTAATTTTCAACTAAAGTTTGGGTGGCACCGTTAATCCCTATAAATACAGTTTCTTTGGTTCTGGCGTTGCATTATTTTGAAGTATTTTCTGATATTTTAAGCAATGTAGTTTTGTGGCACAATCCATAGAGCTGAATGATTAATGATGATGAAAAGCTCAAGTTCTAATTTTTATACCCGAGCACACTTGTGCACAGGGTATTATAACTTTGTTCGCATAACGGTTGTTTGTAACAGCCTAAAGGAATCGAGATAGATATAGACAATGTATACATAAATGATCAGAATGAAAAGAGAAGTCGATTAAGCCATGTCTGTCTGTCTGTCCGTCCGTCTGTCCGTGTATACGATGACTCGAGAAAAAATTGAGATATCTCAATATTTGGTATACAGTTTGCCCTTTATCCAAGGTGGGCGAAATCGGACTGTAACCACGCCCCTTTCTCATATAACGGCATTTTCGCTGTAGAGGAATCTGTACCAGGGTTGTTGCGTTTATTCGCATTCGCATTCGCAACCGCGGAGCTTCCGCATTAATTTTAACATTCGCATTCGCTTTCGCATTCGCAATAATCAATGCAGAGCTTTTGCGAATGCGAATATGGCGCAAGTGCACTGATGGAACGTATATCTTACAAAGAAAATAAAAATTTAAGCTATTATCTTTGGCCTGTAGAGATGCTTCGTTAAAACTGTCCCCCAAAATTCCCCCTCTTTTGTAATTTAAAGTCAAAGAGTAAGATCCTTAATCAGGTATTTCCAGCGGAAATGTTCAACGTCTAGCTATAACGAGAATCAATAATTTGCGCGGTAAAAGATAACCTTTCATTAGGTAAGAATTATGTAACTATCGAACATTAAAAAACTGGATGCATCGCTAGATTTTTTCTACTTAAGTGTAATATTTTCGTTCATCGTTCATTTTGAGGGCCACCCTAATGCACATATATACGTAAATATGCAGAAAATTCTGGATCCGCCGCTGTTTGGCGTCGTTGCTGTTTAACATTTCGATGGCTGCCTTTACTTTTTCGAAATAGCCTGCATAATATATTGCAGCTTTTAGCCATGTGCCCATCGTGTTGCACACGGGTGATAACAGAATAGATTATAATAATAATATCCCAACGGTTTTTACCCTCCATTCCCACCCATCCGCACGAGGGGCGCAGTCCGCATGACGTACGGAACCAGTATTTTCAATTTTTGCGCCGAGTCACGATAGGCAAGAGTTTGTTAAGTGTCGAGATCTAAAACTGTTCAGCTACAGAACTAAATTCATCCGCCGATTTTATGTCTTTATTTTAATGATTCCTTTATTGAGAGAGGACAGTATCGATTTCTTAATGCTGAAAAGCGGATCTGATATATCAAACGTGCTGGAATGAGAGTTAAAATCCTGGCATAAGCAAGGGAGTGGGTCGTGCAATTCAAAATTAGTTTTACAAGCTTTCAGAAATAGGGGGAAAAAGTGTCTCGGAGGGAACATTAAGGCTAACTTCGCCAAGAAGAAGCGGACTTGAAATTGAGTCTGTTAGTAATTTAACTATAAAAATTGTACCAAGCATTTGCCTGCGGCTGGAAAGTGTAGGAAGATTAATAAGTTTTAATCGGCTCGTATAAGGTGGAAGGTTATATTGATAATCCCAACGGAAATTTCTTAAAGCAAAAAGTAGGAATTGTTTTTGAATTGACTCTATCTTGTCTGAGTAAATTTGATACCTTGGATTCCAAACCACCAAACCGTATTCCAGAATTGGCCTAACTAATGTTGTAAACAGGGTTTTAGTGATATAAGGGTCACAAAATTCTTTTGACCATCGTTTCACAAATGCAAGTACACCTTTAGCCTTGTTGACTGTTTACATTAATATGAAGATTAAAATTAAGCTTAGGATCCATTGTGATACCAAGGTCCACAAAATTGTATACCTGTTCCAGGTTATGGTTACCTATTGTATAAGAAGTGGGACGAACAGCTCTTCGCGAGAAGCTCATTACTTTACATTTCTTAAGATTTAGAGGCATAAGATTTACTTGACACCAGTAAGCCATGCTGTCTAAGTCTGATTGTAGCAAAGACCTTTCTTTAATTGAAACGTACGATTTATAAAGCTTTACATCATCTGCATACATTAAAATTTTGGAAAATTGTATATCTGTAGAAATATCGTTTATAAGAAGCAAGAACAGAACCGGGCCTAGGTGGCTACCTTGAGGGACTCCTGAAGTAACATAAATGACGTCAGAGATAGTATTTTTAAATATTACCCTTTGTGATCTATCATAGAGGTATGAAGAGATCCAACGTAGAAAATTAGGTGGAAGGCCAAGAAGATCAAGTTTGTAGATGAGCAACGAGTGGCACACTTTGTCAAATGCTTTACTGAAGTCAGTATATATAACATCAACAGTTTTGCTTTCACTAAATGCTTTTGAGATGTAGGATGTTAATTCGAGTAAATTTGTAGAAGTTCATTTGCCCTTGCAAAATCCATGTTGACTATATGAAATGCTAGAAGAGATAGAATGCGTCAACTGATTTGTTATAATTGCTTCAAATAATTTAGGAATTGCAGAAAGCTTAGCTATTCCCCGGTAGTTCTCCACTGAAGATCTGCTACCGCTTTTATGTAACGGGGTTATGAACGATTCCTTCCATATAGTTGGAAAAACGCCCTCTTTAAGAGATAAATTAAATATCGCTGATAACGGCTCATAGAGATAATTAGAACAATTTATAAGAATACAAGCAGGGATCTGGTCAGGACCATAACTGAAGGGCTGCTTTAAGGATTTCAGATAAACTACTACATCATCGGGAGATATTACTGGGATATTTATTGAGTTCATTGGACATAGTTTAAAAGGATAGTCAATGTTAGCATGTGAGTTAATGGAATAATTGGATTTAAAAAACTGAGCGAACATGTTAGAAATTGTTTGATTATCACTAGAGACGGTATTTTGATACTTCATGGCGGAAGGAAACCCACGTACATTTCGCTTGGAGTTTACGAAGTCATAAAATGATTTGGGGTTATATATTATACGCCGTTTGATTTTACACAAGTAAGCTTTATAACACTTTTTGTTTAATTCAAAAAACTTATGAAGCAAAAGTGAGTATTTTACATAGTATAAGTGTAAACCGGTTTTTTTGTGTAATCTAAAATAACGCGACTTTCTGTTTTTCAAATTTTTCAGTTCTTTAGTGAACCATAACTGTGTTTGCTCTTCAGGAACATACATGCGTTTAGGTACATGCTTTTCAAATAATTTATGTAAAGTAAAGTTAAAAAGTGCAACGCTTTGTCCAATATTTTCTTTAAATGCAGGCCACGACAATTTAGACAGTTCTTTGTTAAGCATTTTAAAGTTGGCTTTCGAAAAATCAAAGCGAATATTTGGTTCGTATGCTTGGGTACTGCAATTTTGACCATCACTTATAATGTCGTAAGATACCTCCATAGCAGGGTGGTAGACATCTTCGGGCAAAACTAGTGGATCACGCTTATTTACAACGGACTTAGATGCATCATCAACATAAACAAGATCTAATACTTTACCAAACGTATTGTGAAGTACATTAACCTGAGTTAGGCAGAGTTCAGCCATCTCCTCTAAAAATACGTTGTTGCACGCACTAGACGCGAAAGGTACGATATCATTGTCAATGATGTTCCATGATATGCTTGGTAAATTAAAATCACCCAACACAATCATTGAGTCAGAGGGTTTACTCAGTAAATTAACTGATTTCAGTAAAGAGATGAGTCGTGAATACACCAATGTGTCAGATCAGGGAGGGATATAGCATAGAGCTAAGTAAATAGACCCTTTTCCAGCCTGTACACGAATGCATTTGAACTCTACTGTGGAAGACTAACTTCTTCAGATGGTATTGAAGAGTCTACAGCGAAGAGTACGCCACCGCCGATTCTGTCCTCCCTATCTTGTCTATAGATATGATAATTATTTGGAAGAATCTCTGAATTGAAAATGGAGGTTTCAGCCAAGTTTCAGTAAAAGAAAGAATATTATAATTACATTCAAGGCCTTTAAAGTATAAGTTCGTTAATTTAGTATTTAGGCCTCTTACATTTTGGTAATAAATACTTAAAGCAGATTTAATAATTAGTTTTTTGATTCAGTGTTATGACGGGGAATATTAGCTAAGTTATTTACTTTTTTGGGCCTATATTCGAATTCACGAACGAAAGCTCCGGGGGGCCAAAAAGAACTACTAAGCAGCGCATTAAAATTATCTAAATTTACGTCAATTTTAAATGAAGCAATATTTCTTTCGTAATTAAAATTAAATTTTCTGATGCTTAAGTCGACAGTTGTAATTTTTGATGAGATGTAAAGCTTTATATCGTCTTCGGTAGTGTCTCTCGAAAATCTAGAAACAAAGATTGACTTCTTTGGCGGAACCACAACTAGTTTCCTCGTATCAGACTGGACTACCGGTGGAGGGGGTTGAGTTTCTGCGTTAGTAGTTGAGGATAGGGAAGGCGGTGGAGGCTTTGAAGATGATGCCACCACTTCAATGGGGGAAGGGGAAGATACTTCAGGCTCTTTATTATCCGAAGCAGATTTCGTTGCACGGTCTTTTGAGGCTGAGGATTCTGATGCTGGAGGACACGGAGAGGATAAATTAATTAAGTCCGTCGGAAGATTATTCTGACGTTCCTTAGATGGACTATGAAGACGCTTACGTTTAGACACACGGATGTCCTTAACAGATTGCAAGGTATCTAAGCATTTGAATGATTTAAACATATTTTCATAATGCTTAAATTTTTCTGTCAGTACCGACAATTCTCTTCCTATTTCTGTAAAACTATTTCTGGTTTGCCTAAATAGCTTGAAAAGATCAACTTCGGTTGACCTGCACTTTACGCAAGACCAGCGAAGGCCCTTGCCATCATTAATAGCGTCCAGAATTCTCAGATGGTAAATACCATCACACAGCCAGCACGATAAGTAGCGTTCAGAATCGCTTTTAATTTGGAAAGTATCAAGATCACACTTCATATTGAAAGATTTATGTAATACACTCGTTAATAAAAGACAAACAAAATAAATTATAACAATTAAGGAGCTGATGTAAATAGCTTTAAATAAATGTAGCGAACAGTTTGAGTATCACTGTAATTATGACACTTAATAAACGCAACGCAAACAGCTGTGACAAGAATTACTAGAAGAAGTAAACAAAAACAGTAGAACAAATGTGCAAAAACAAAATGAAAGTTAACTACAAAGGATACAACAATAATGATAGCAAAAAATGACTCGGCAAAATTAGAATGTATGCTAGTGAAATTTAATTAAATTTACTTTAATATAAAACCAATAACTTTCACTTAGCTTCAATTATTTCACACTCTGATGCTCATAAGCACTTTTTATCAATACTTTAACACAGAATTAGCACAATGAACTTAGTAAGTAGAAAGCCAAAATCAGAGCACAATAAAGTACAACTTCACAGCTTGACGTATGCTTGCAAATGCATATGGGTATTTCCTGAAAAGTGTCAACCAAGACCAAAAAAATAGAATTTTGCCTGGACAAAGTTAATAGATGCCAATCGATAACTACATATTTTGTCTTTCATCCACCAAAATATTGGACTAATTAGTCCATTCCATTTCAAGATATTTGCGTCTTTCCAACTACACTTTCAAATTTTTTTTTCCGAGAATCATACCTTCCAGAAAGCCTTCATAAGTTTGGTAAACGATAAAAAGAATTGGAACTCTATAAAAAAATTTAGAATAGCTCATGATACAATAATTTTTAGAAGGTAGTTTCACTTTTGACATAAACCGTGTCTGTGACAAACACGCAATGTGGCCACTGCTACGATATAGAACTTGGGGATTATCGCTTGTTATTTTAGATATTTTTTAACAGAACATGTAAAGATTTATATGTTTCATAACTGATCACTTAATTTTTAATATAAATATACGTATTTTATACATACATATTTGCCACTGCTAATCACATGAATAAAAATCATAAAAATGAAAATATAACAGCAATATTTCTTGTTTATAATGGATTAGATCCATCGCACACCACGGACTTTATCGGCCGCCAATTTAGATGTGCTCGCTAGTTTTTCCATTGCACCACAACTTATTGGTCAGAGCGATTAAGCTGGTGTAATGTGCGCACCTCCATACATCTTCATGTACATATTTCAAGCGAGCCCTATCATTTAAATAGGCGGCCGATAAAGTCTGTGACGTGTGGTGGCTCTTATAGCTGTGCCCTTATATCTATTCCGTGTGTTGCAATATCCACGAAAGCAGCAGTTAATTTTTTATGAAGAAAATTATTACAAAATATTCGAAAATTTCTCTACTTATATGTTTGGCTTTTCTTTGTTTTATTTTTCCAAGGTCAAAAGCTGGATTTTTTTTTTTGAAAAAGTTGGTACAACAAAAAATACGAAACACGTTTTCTGTCAGATAGCTAACATGGCGGATAAGAAGAAGAAGTGAAACTACCTTCTAAAAATTATTGTATCATGGAATAGCTTATGTTCCGTAGGTCTTACAACAAAAAAAAAAGTAAAAATATATTAGGAACGGTCTAAAGTTAAGTTACTAATTGTGCTTTTTTTCAAGCGTTCGGACGCAAAATATACTTTACATGTAAAAAAAAAGTCGTAACGTTTACGTTATTTGTCAAAATTTTAATACAAAAGCTAGTTTTGGTTACGTTTGCCAGTCGCATAAAATTTTTTTCGGAAAGCTATAGGATTGTCGATTGTAAGTACAGATATTTAAAATCGGAACGTCCGAACGCTTCAAATAACTTTTGTTCACATTTTTCTATGTAGGTACTGTTACTCACAATATTGAGTATATGGTTTTTTTGTTAGTATTTGCAAAATTTGTTTGTTAATATTTTAGCAAACCCCATTTAAATCTCTTACTTGGATACTTGTGTACGAAAATTAAGAAAAATCTGGAAAGTTTCAGCAAAATTGCAAACTTTTTAACAAGAATTTAAAAAAAAATTAGGTATGTAGTTTTAGTATAATAATGTGCAAATTTCAAACATCTGCATATCGATGATTTTTGAGAATTGTTTATACATACATTAGAAATTTGCACATTATTGTACAAAAACTGAATGGACATAAAACTGCATATCTACCTGATTTTTTTTTTTTAGAAATTCTTGTTAAAGAGTTTGCTTTGCAGATTTTTCATAATTTTCATACACAGCTTCATATTTGGATTTAAATGGGGTTTGCTAAAACATAAGCCATATTTCAATACAAAATAAAATAGAAAGAATTTAGCATTTAAAACATTGCGAATATTAACAAAAAAAACCGTATACTCATTTTGTGAGTAACAGTATATATATATACATATATATATATATAAAGTACATATCGACGCCTCCAAACCATGCTATGCTAAGGGCCGTATTCTCAAGTAACCTTTAACTTTAAAGCTCACTTTATAATTAAACGTTGCATTAACTTCCAGAAAACGGCCCTTAAGTCAGCTTAGACTTAGTCAGACTTACAATAGTATGGTTTGGAGGCGTCGATATGTACGTCTTCTTGTACGAAGGAATGACTTCAACGAACGTTAGTAACGGACTTCGTATAGATGTAGATTTGTTTACAATAAAACCCCATATTTGCATTAAAAAACGAGTGTGTTTAAATTCTTAAACAAAAAATTTTATCCATTGGAAAAAATCGGAACGTCCGAACGGGAACGTCCGAACAACATTGAACAGTTTTTGGCAGCTACTAAACATCGTTAGGAAGTTTAAATTGACGGAATGCTTATGGCTGCTTATTATTCCAACAACCATTCATATTTTGTTTTTTCTTTGTAGCATTTAGCAAAAATCATAAGTCATCTTCGATACGAGTTCCATTTTGGGAACGTCCGAACGGGAACTTTTAATCGCTGTACACTTACCATATAACGTTTGTGGAAAAAATTTGTATTGATTTCAGACAGGTATTGATGATGACTACTCATGACAAAAAATTTGTGTTCATTCAGGACCTACTATAGTTTTTATAATGAAAGAAGTGTATCCAAACGGAACGCCCGTAACGCAGGAAACACCCATATGCATTATGGATTTTCATGCATAATTCCTCTCTGGGCATAAGCATAGAGATGAATCGATGAATTTTGGCAACACTCAACAATATCATAAATACAAATGCAAAATAGAATGGAACCTAAAGTAGAGCCTTGCGGTACACCTGATGTAATTGGTTTTAGACTTAAGTAGTTATCACCACATTTACCCCCCTATTCTAACAAAGTCACAAAATTCCGTGCATCACTATTGTGATATATACTTCCATCACTTCCCTAACAATCCGGACCGGATCCGGTAATTAGAGAACAAGCGAAAAGTTTGCTCTCAAAAAATGGAACAAAGTCCAGAAGTACGGGAACGCAAAATACCCATATGTATATTTAATACTTCTATATTGGCAGTAACCTAACTGCGCAATGTGTTTGGATTCAGCAATCAAAGGGAGATAGCTTTGAGCCATGGTACAATAATCACAGGTATTGTCTTCCCAGAGAGTTTTGCTTCACATCGAAATTCGTGCTCCCTTATTTTAATTTTGACGCAGTTCAATGTTTATTCTTTTACTTTTATTTGGCTTTGCTTTTTGTTTTTGCTCAATTTAATTTTTATAATTTTTCAAAAGAAAAGAAAAAATTTTTGAAATGAAGTGAGCCATACAAATCTTGAATGTATTTACTAAGGAAATTTTTTTTTTTGGCTTTTGCAAATTAAATAAGTCCACTGCAAGAAGGTTTGTTAAAAACAATTACGTGTACCTATATGATATATGGGGTAAGGAAATATCCTTTTTCCCTAGCAGTAAACCTTTTATTGTGGGCAACAATGATGTTTTTCAAATAAGGCAGATCGGAATATACGCTCTCTGGGAAGACAATACCTGTAATTATTGTACCATGCTTAGAAACCCATTTATTTATTATTTATTTCATGGTAGGAGAGCTTCTCAAACAATATAGAAGCAATTTTTTCGATTTAAGTTGTTGAAAAGTAATGAACATCTAAATCCCCGTGAAAATCCAAGTTTCCATCTTTTTGCAATATTAAAAGAAATTCAACAAACTTTCGTAGAAAATTTCGAGCTCTTTTAAAAATTCTAAAAAAGCAACCGTAATTTTTAGCCATTTGAAACTTGTACTTTATTCTACTAGAAATCAGTGGGCTACAAAACTGCATACTCATAATCTAATTAATAACTCGAACTTTTTACGAAGATTTGTTGATTTTTTTTTTTAAATTGCACAAAATATTTAAAGGCAGTGTCACTCGATTGGTACATTTGTACACACTTGTGCATTTTTATATTAGACTATTGCTAAATATGTTATTTTGGTTTTTGTTCTCCAGACGCCACTATCCAATTTCTATGTATAATTGCTCGGTGATTCCGGAACTCGAGTTAATTTTATTTCTATGGATACGTTTTCGAGATATTTGCAAATTACCGTTCTTCAGCTTAAAACAAAAAGTGGTTCCATTTAATCACGTATATCTTACGAACCAATTTAGCAAGGAGATACGCCAAATTAAAGCTAATAAAATTCTGCATAAAACATTTACACATCACTTTCCGATAGGACTGATAGTTTCTGACGAATTAATTAATCATTCCAGTTTTTTTTTTATTTTTTAATGAAAAAATTAAAAAAAGTAAACTTTAACAGAAGAACAATTTAAAAAATAACAGGTTCTGTGCCAAATTTTTACATTCGCGCTAAAGCCTGTTTTTTTACAAAAAGATCAAGTTACTAATGAACAAAATCGATTGATAAATAAAGAAGTAATGAGTGGTCAAATGAAAATACGCAAAGAGTTTGAGTATGAAATGTGAGCAGAAAAGCGTCTTACTTAGGTGTACGTGGCGTATTTCTGCTAATTTTTCATAAAAAAATCTTTGCGTATTTTCATTTGACCATTTATTATTTCTTTATTTATCCATCGATTTTCTTCATTAGTAACTTGATTTTAACAGAACAGGCTTTAGCACAAATGTAAAAAATTTGTAAAATATTTAAAATTTTTCTTTTCTAGAAATTTGATTTTTTCATTTTTGCAAGTGATGTATATATAGTTTATGAAGAATTTGATTTGCCGTATTCCACATTAAGATTGTTAAATTGGTTCGAAAGATATACGTGATTTAGTGGAACCATTTTTTGTTTTAAGCTGAACAACGGTAAATTGAAAATATCTCAAAAAATTATCCGTAGAATAAATAATTAACTAGATTTTCGGAATCAGCGAGCAATTCTATATAAGAATTGGATAGTGGCATCCATTGAGCATTTTTGCTGTAAACCAGTGTAATAGATTGGCGCTTACACATATGTTGGTGTTTGGCCGAGCTGCTCCTCCGATTTGTGGCGTGCGGCTTGATGTTGTCACACAAAGGGGAGGGACCTAAAGTTTAACGCCGACTCCGAACGGCGATTGTATTTTTATGAGAAGCTGTTTTTCATGGCAGAAATATACTCGGAGGTTTGCCATTGCCTGCCGACGGGCGACCGCTGTTAAGAAAAACCCTTTTTCTAAATTTTTTTGCGATGTTGCTTTGACCAGGGCTTGAACCCAGGCCCTGCGGAGTGGAAGTGCGCACTGCTTATCACTACACCACAGCGGCCGCCACAGCGGCAAACATGGCGCCACAAAGAAAAACTTATAATTTTAATGCACTTCATTTGCACTTAAAATATTTTCAGGCGCAGTTGAAATCCCTGATGCGCTGAGTTTTGTGATTTTGTTAGAAATAGGGGGGGTTAACTTCTAATAGCGGTCGCACCTCGGGAGGCAATGGTAAACCTCCGAGTGTATTTCTGCCATGAAAAACAGGTTCTCATAAAAATACAATCACCGTTCGGAGTCGGTGTAAAACTGTAGGTCCCTCCCCTTTGTGTGAGAACATCAAGGCGCACGCCAGAAATCCGAGGATAAGCACGACCAAACTCTAACATACGTGTAAGTGCCAATGTATTATTATTATTTTTGATAAGTTAAAGTATACGCGTAAGTGATGGTATTGCAAATAGCAGGATAATTTTAACGAATTTAAGACGAATATCATCATTCCCTACAGTCGCTACAACTTTAGAATTTTCTTTGGCAAGATGTTCTGAATAATTTTTAGTAGTTTTTTGTGATCGAAAAATCTCAATGAACAAGTATGGGAATAAAAAGTTTCTGCGCTTCCGTCGTAATTTCTACGATATATTTGACGACCCACACGCCGTGGTGTCTACGATAAAACCATTAAAACCATTATTTGCTTCCTTCTCTGCTAATTTGAGTTTTGTTTTGCGTTTTGTCGCATATCGGTTAGTTCTGTATACAAATTTTCGGTGTAATCTACACAGCGGCTGAGATGACACTCCTTTTCCTGCAATTGCACACTGAAAGCCTTTGTTAAAGCAAAAATTGGCTTAATAGCGGTAAGTACAAGTAAGGATTGTGTAATTGAAGTGAGTAACATTTGAGGTTCGAAATTGTAGTATGTACCTCTAGTAGTATGCGTACCACAGCTTGAGAAACTCTGTACGTATGTTTGCACAATTCGCAAGTCAGCCAATTGCATGATAACCGCCGACACACTAATAGCCCGAACACAATGAAAACGACGAGCTACAAACCACAGCTGTCAAATTATTTTAACACGTACTCTTATGTAGATAATTATTTTGGCGACGACCGGGCTACGCGACGGCTGTGGTTGTGGCCAGATTAGATCTATTTCTATTTTTCTGGCGACAGATAAGGTTCTTCCTCTTCTTTTATGTCAAACTCATACAAATTCATGATGTCGCTGCCGCGTTCAAAGAAATCATGTCGCCATCGACATAATAAAGATGACAAATTGGAAGCTGTGGTCGGTAGCTCGTCGTTTTCAATGTGTTCAGAACTTAACAGAAAGCTTTTTGCAGTTCAATGTCGCATCACCAATTAAAAAGCCGAAAGAGAATATGCCAATTACGCTAATAGAGGCTGACTTCCAAAACGTCAATTTCTCTGCATACGTTCAAACTATAATGTTCCATAACGCCGAAGTTAATTTTTGACAAATTTCATATGTATGAGTATACTCTTCAATTGTTTATGTAATTAAAAATATAGCTAAATAGAACTTTTCATGCTGATTTCAACCATACCAAGAATATTTGGCGCAAGTAAAAACTAAAGCCAATAAAAGAGGTTAAAGTTTAACTTTCATATTCATAATATCTCGGAAGCTATTTGACCGATCGCAAACATATTTATGCTTATTTAACGATAATTTAAATACATTTTACGCAACGTATACAGTATAACTTTTTTGAAAACAAATTTTAAATAAACGCCATTTTAAAAAAATATATTTAAATATATATTTTGGTTATAAGGTATTTCTGGCTTAAAAATATAAAAAAAGGAAAAAATTATGTACACCAAGTGAAATACCCCCTAATTACCTCTATTTTGACGTCATTAGTTTTTAATAGGTTATATTGCTCAGAAGATATTAATATTTAAAAAAATCAACAAATTTATCTTTAACCATTGCTATCTTCTTTAGTTTTTACTTCCACCAAATAATTTGGTTGGGTTGAAATCAGCACAATTTTGGTTTTTGCTTAGCTAGATTGTTGATATTCTACACTTATGTATGTGCACGGAACGACCTCGGACTATTTCCGATTAAATCCTGCAGTACGGGAACACACTAACTAAAATTCGGCAAAAAAAGGGTTGCATTCCCTTTAACTCCAAATAAAAGTGGTATTTAAGGCGAGTTAAACGAAAATTATTTGTATGGAAAACTCCGAGTTTATGAGTAGTGTTTAACGTTTAACTCCGAAATGGCCCATAAACTCGAGTTAAAGGCTCAACGTGAACATAGTATAACCCTCTGCGACCGACGTGGTAGTCTGACAGACACCGAAGTTTCGACATTTTTCCCGAGCTTCAATAACATTGATTACTAAAAACGACTATTTTTTGACATATAGTTTATTTATATGACTATTTCATTAATGAGTACTTAAAATATTTATAGAATTTCCACTTTAAATCGAAAAAAAAGTTTATCAACATATATCTAACATATGTATATATTTTGATCTGGAAAGATTGGTGTATGAGAGACTAAACGTCAGTAGGGAAATTTCGGTCACGTCAATTGCAGAGGGTTAAATGAATGAATACTATAATATTACTCACTTGGTAGTGCCATCGCCAGGCAGGAATTGTTCCATTTCTTGTGGGGCATGTTTACCACCGCTGTCCTGTAAATTTAGAGATTTAAAAGTTATTTATATATTCACATAATATTCATAAAACAAAGACACATACCGCTATATTCACCATTTGGCCGTTGTTCTGTTGTTGCACTCAAGCAAATAGCCACGCACACGTACGAATTTACCCCTCTAATTCCGATTTTTTAATACTGCAATTAGTATAAATTAGAAAAATCAGTTATTCAACAAATTAAATTAAAATGCTCATCTGCATGTACATATGTAATAGGGATGCTGCGAATGTGGAATTTTAGACATCCGCGAATGCGGATGTCAAGCATTTTTAAGAAATAATTTGGGTAAATTAGGTGATTTAATAATAAATTGGCGATAAGGCATATGTTAATGTTTGGTCGAGCTCCTCCTCCGATTTGTGGTGTGCGTCTTGGTGTTGTTACATAAATGGAGGGACCTACAGTTTTACGCCGCCTTCGAAATACACTCGAAGGTTTGCCATTTCCTGCCGAGAGGCGACCGCTGTTAAGAAACAACTTTGTTCTACATTTTTTTGCGATATTGCTTTGACCAGGGCTCCAACCCAGGTCATTTGGAGTGGTAAAACGCACCTCTAACCCTTTGGCTACAGCGGCCAACAACACATACCAGTTAGAGAAAAACAAGCTGTCAAGCGCAAGCTCAACGCTCTTAAGGCCCGTTTACATACAACTTTGGCGTTGCGTTGGCGTTGTTGTCGCTTCGACAGCTGACTATGAATACATGCATTTATATGAAAGTCTCCACATAAACAAAGTTGGGCAACGCCAACGCAAAAGCAAAACAGAAAGATGGCCAACTCTCAACTTTTCGCGTGCGTCGTTCGTCAGCTGTTCCAAATAATCAAAATTATGTAAACTAATTTTTCTTTTTGATCAAATTCGGCCAAGAAATATAGTTTTTAAGCGCTCATTGTAGCAAGCCGCTGCTGTCAAAGCGACACCAGCGCCAACGCATCGCCAAAGCTGTATGCGGACGGGCATTTATGTAGGTCTTGGTGTTGTTACATCAGTACGGCAATCATACCAACCACGAGAACATATGTACATATACTTAAAAATAGATAATTGCGTCTCGGTCATGGTGTTAATAGAACTTTTTTTCTGTGTGCAGCTCAAACCGACCGCGGCGATAAAGCTATCCTCAAATCGAAAGGACTCGTTCTTCCTGATAATATTGTAGCCTAAACTTACCTATTTTTAATAAAATTAGCTGGGGAAATACTCGATAAAAAAATGGGTTAAAATATGGTCATCAACGGCTTAAGTCAAAGTCGTAAATGGGTTAAATTATTCATAATTTGCACAATAATAAAATCAAATTAACTTAACATAAGATATTACAAAAAACTGGGGCCCCAATGGGTTAATGCATGTTCAATAATGGATTAAGACGTCAAAAATTTATTCTTAAAAAGTAGTTCAAGGGAGTCTAATGGAAAGAAAATGATTTCAGAATTTTGAGCACCCGCTTATATGGGGCGGCCCCAGTGTGCGCCGTGCTATTTCATACCAAAATTGATTTCACGGAACCCAGGTGACTTTTCTGCGGAACCCTAGGTTTAGGAAGCTCTGGTCTAGCACATTCCATAACCAGCACCACATAAGTCCCGTTTCAAACTTCGTACAAAAATTATGAAAATTCAACAAACTTTAACAATTTCACCCACAAATTTTAAACTTTTTATTAAAAGTTTTTAAAAAAACTTTATGTATGCAGTTTAATAGTTCAGTTAATTTTAGTAGGTTAAAGTGCAAATTTAAAGACGCTAGATCGCATCGATTTTTAATATTTTTTTTTTGCAGACGGTGCCAGGCATTTTCTTCCATATAAAAGTAATTGTCGAGTAGACTTAATATGGAAGAAAATGCAAAACACCGTCAGCCAAAAAAAATTATTAAAAATCAAGGCGATTTCCCAGCGTCTTGTAATTTGCACTTTAACCTACTCAAGTTTAATGGGCTTTAAAACTGCAAACCTAAAAATTTTATAAAAGTTCTGAATACAAATTTTTAAATTTTTGGGTGTAATTGTTAAAGTTTGTTGAATTTTCACAATTTCTGTACGAAGTTTGAAATGTAGATTTAAGTGGTGCTGGATATCTTTTACAATTTCTTCCATTTGTATTACAATTTCTTCCGTTTCTATTACAATTTCTTTCGTTTCTATTATAATTTATTCAAAATACACTAAGACACTGAACCAAAAACACACCTACAGCCTGCCAGAAAAATCGGTAAGAAGAATACGTTAAGAATCCCCATATCAGCGTTCGAGGTAGATTTATACCGGCTTTTGAAATATTTAAAATTTACTCTACTCCGCTTGGCTTCAAACCTGTTCCGTATTTTCACTCACGTCCCACCCCTTTTACAAGCCCAATGTTCATGCTCGCCGGCAATTATGTGTCAAAAATCCAGATCCAGATTTCATTCTCATTCTGATTTTCTGGTTATTTGTTCATGCAAATGTTTTTTTTTTTAATTTTTGTTTTTCTAGGATAGCGAAAATAAAAATGCAAAACTACAACGGAAATTTTGTTTTCACTCATTTTGGAGTGACTTACTACTGAATGAAACGAAAACTGGTCCAAATTGTTTACGCCAATACCTGAGCGACTGTGTAGTAGTGTGAGCTCTATTTTTTTGCCCCGGAATACTTCTGCGCGCCGCTGCATTTGCAACTAATTAATGCAATTTTAATTATTTACATTGACTTTGAAAACAATTGTTCTTCGTCGTAATTACTTTCTGTAGAGAGTAAATGATTTATATAACCAGAAATGGCATTTCACACCTGAACCTATGAATGTACTTAAATAGGTGTATACATTAGGGATGTTAATTTTTCAGCTTTTTACGATCCCGGAATTTTCGGGATGTCGTTATCATCGAAAAAATTGCTTCTATATTGTTTGAGAAGCTCTGCTACCATAAAATAAATAATAAATAAATGGGTTTGAAACCTAGTTTTTTATTTAAAGTGGCCTTTTTATTTTTTCTCTCTGACGTCAGGATTTATTTTAAACGACTTTGTAATTTCAATGATATGATTAATTCCAACAATTATTTAAAATTCAATGCAATGTATAATAAAAATATGGGTACCAAATGCAAGAGGAAATTTCGTAAGAATTAAAAAAAATTAAAATTTTTTGATTCACAAGGACGATTGCGTAATTTTTTAAGCTGATAAAGATAGAAATACAAAATTCGAGGATGTTATCGAGTTTATATAAGTCCTTAATATATAATTTTTTTAAAAAAACAAATATTACGAAATTTCAAGGATACAATTTTAAAAGGACATTTTCAATACAGGACAGTTTTGTGGTGTGCGTCTTGATGTTGTCACACAAATGGGACCTACAATTTTACGCCGAACGGCAAATGGATTTTTATGAGGATCTTTTTCATGGTAGAAATACAGTCGGAGGTTTGCCATTGCCTGCCGGGGGGCGACCGCTGACTTTTTTAAATTTGGATGCTGCCTGGGCCAGGGATCGAACCCAGTTCCACCGGAGTGGTAGTACGCACCTCTAACTACTCAGCCACAGCGGCCATACGCAAGAAAACTTGTTAAAGAGAAATATTTACACTTATATGAAACCCGATGGTCTTATTAATGAGGACAAACTTTCGTATTAATAATCGACATTTTGTACTATTTCATATAAAGGTGTTATAATAAAAGTAAGTACATATGTATGTATAATCGTTGTGGCTGTAATTATAAGCATATACTCGTAAGTACTCATTCATACAAAGAATTACCATTCATGAAGTTAAAAAAATTTTAAATATCATTATGGTTATGAACAGTAATCGACTAAACATTTAAAGTCAAAGATATTGGCGTAATTTGTTTTAAAAAATTGATTGCATTCACAAGCAAATTCTGAAATTTTGTGAGTATAAGACAGCGCTACAAAAAAGAATAAAGTAGAAATACTTGCGAAGTTATGATAGTTTTCTTGTAAGTTTTGTCGAGTAAAACAAGAATCGAAATATGAAATTTCACAAACACTTCCAAAAATATTTACTTCCGGTTTTTCGCACCTTTGCACACTTAAAAGCCTGTAGCTAAGCCGACGATCAAACCGATGTTGTACTCGATAAGCCCTACAAGAAAAATAACATCACTTCCCAGGTATTGTGGAGCATCGCACAGTGCAATTTGAACTTAAGCTTTAAATGGAATCTCATTAACAGAGAACCACATTTCGTAGCTCATCATAACCAAAAAATAACTTTTACCTAAGGTATCTTAATAACTGGGCCGTTACACCCGCAAAAACAAAAATTAAAAGATTTTTAATAACATTTTTACTTATTGATTTGTATGCTTCACTTTGTAGTTTTCAGTTTTGTTAGTATCGCATTTTAAAGCTAAACTCCTTGAATCTGTTTCAGCATCATCATTCAAATAGGAATATTCAGAAAATTCGTCGCAGTAGTTTTTAAAATGGTGTAAAATTTCGGTGTCATCTTTCTGGCAGTTTGTGACATACATTTATTTTTTAGAATTTGGGAAACTTCGTCTTAAGTAAAAAGGTTTATATAACGGTGTCTTCTGTTTTTGTAAAAAAACGAACGACAACTGGTTAGCAGGTGGCCAAAGACGTTGTCTGTGAGTGAAATATTGGACTCGATTTTGTGTTCCTTTTTATACCCGAGTGCACTTGTGCACAAGGGTATATTAATTAGATATAGACAAATGTATACATAAATGCTCAGAATGAATAGAGAAGTCTATTAAGCCATGTCCGTCTGTCCGTCTGTCCGTCCTTCCGTGTACACGATAACTCGAGCAAAAATTGAGATATCTCAACGAAATTTGGTATGTAGGTTTTCATTTATCCAAGGTAGGTTGGTATTGAAAATGGGCGAAATCGGACTGTAACCACGGCCACTTCCCATATAACGGTAATTTCCAGAAATACTATTAGTAACTACTAAAGATAATTCACTCAAAATTTATATTTACAATAATTTTTAGACGAAAAATAAGAATATTATAAATTTTTGGAAAATGGGCGTAGCCACGCCCCCTTATGGTTACATGTAAATATCTTGGTAACCGTTGCACCAATTTCTTCCAAACTTTGCACAGTTATTGGCCTTGGTACAGCGTACCAAAATTTCTAAAATCGGACAATAACCACGCCCACATTCCATATAAGGGTAATTTAGAGAAATACGAAATCTTCGATAAATCAGTAAATATTAAAGCTAATTTATTCAAAATTAATGCTTGCAACAATTCTTTACCAAGAAATACGTTTATGATAAAATTTCGGAAAATGGGCGTGGCACCGCACACTTATGATCACATATATGTATCTCGATAACCGTTATATCAATTTGTACCAAACTCGGTATGGTTATTGTGCTTGCCACATAAAAGCAAAATGTTGAAAATTATTGAAATCGGACTAAAATTACGGCAGCTTTTAATATAACGGTAAATTTCAGAAATGCTTGAAACTTCAATATTTCGAAATTTAAGGACCCTAATTTACTCAAAATTGACACACCCCGGTTTACCATGTAGCGGTAGCTTTCGGAAAGGTGAAAAAAAATATATATTTAATACCTGCGCCGGGTATTTAATGTTCGGCTAATGTTAGACTTTCTTACTAGTTTTAGCTATTTTCGGAGAACCATATTTAAGTTAATAGTTATCTAAAAGATTACTAAATATATAGGGATAAACAGAAAAGTAAGTACTTTAAAGATCCTTAACTGTTATAGAATTTTTTGGAGTGAAAAAACATACATATGTATGTACTTCCAATATACCTTCAATTAAGTATTTTTTCTTAAAAATTATATTTGAATATGCTTTTAAAATGTTGGCCGTATTTGACGTGTTAAGACTATCAAAAATGTGTAAAGTGAAGAGTTTTGAGTTTAATCTACCAATTTCATGTGGCGATTTTTTCGTTTTCTGAGAAAATTGCTCTTTTTTAATCATTCTTTATACTGTCACTAGTGGACTATTTGGAGGGAAGAACTCAACAAAGAGGAGACAAAAAGCTGTTCACAATTTTGTTGCTGCAAAGGTTACTCCTTTTAACTTTTCAGAAGACAAATTAGGAAATTCGGAGCATTCAGCTTTTCAATCGAAATTAATATAATTTGGCAAATTTATTTTTAAAATTAGCCACTTTATAAATTGCAATTGTAACTAAGCGGGAATTTTTTTCTTCAATATAAATATTAAAAAAACTGCATTAACTTCTTCAATTAAACCACAGATTAAAAAGAGACCCCTTGTGACCCATCGGTTATCAAGGGTTATTTTTTTTTTTTAAATGTGGGAAATCGCTTTCCAATCAATAAAAAATTTGGTTTAATTAAATAATGTACTGGTTTGGCCATAATTAATTTTGGCCACGAAAATGGGTAAAATTACACATAGTGCACTGATATGTGAGGATAGATTAATGTTCATTAAGTTTCTATAAAAGTATAGCTTCTCATATGTATAACAAAATGGATATGGTGAAATTTTGAGAACGAGCGAAAAAATAAATATTTCTCAACTCACCCGTCAACTTTGATATATTTTTTTGATATACATACATCTTACGGATCTAGAAACAAGTGCCGATTGACATCCAATGTATGCGGTGGGTGTTAATTTCTCTTGTGCCTCGCATGCGATCAAAATGGAAAATATAGTCAGGTATGGTAAGTATCGACTACATACATATTTCGATTTATAGATTTGTTATAAACGTGTATTTTCCAAAAGTTAATATTTTTATAGTTTTTTTGAACCTTTATCTTTATTAAAATACTTTAGTTGAATTTTTAACTTTGCAGGATCCGCCAAGTTTTCCTTACGTGTGACGTTATATATAACTGACTTCCAAAAAATTTAACGTCAAAGGCCACCTAAAACCACATTTATCTGTAAAACAACAAAAGATAGAAAACAAGTGTCTGTATATAAAATGTAGCTTTTGGGGTTTATTATCAGGATAAAAGAAAACTTTCGGTTTTACACAACGTTTCAGAAATATAAACAGAAATGTACGTTAAATACAAAAACGTTGACCATATATGTACCGTATATGTAAATCCAAATTTAAAACTTTGTGCAAAAATAAACAGCAAGAAACGTAAAGATAATCTTATCGCTTTGAGCTAAGGTCAACTAATGGCGTTTAGCGAAAAGTTCATATTTGCAGTCAAGTTGATTGCGTTATATGCACATATGTAAATACATACACTTAACGACACTTGATTACCCTCGCTTGAATTTTCACGATTTTTATTTTTTTTTGGTGGCATCCATAAAAAAAATCTTATACGCGTAAATGGCAACTAACGTACATTTTTCTGTGGCCATATTCTAAATATCTGCTCAGGTCAACGGTAAATAACTCTTTTCTCCTATTTTACGAACCTGCAAGCGCGACACTTGTTTACCTTCACTTTGGTTGTTTCTCAGTAGCCTTTGAAAACAATGTAAGATAATTTTTGCATTGTGGTCATAATAAACTGAGTAATATCAAATTAAGCGGTTTTTTCAATCCCTAGTGTTAAAAATGGAACGCGGAAAAATCTTAACGGAGATCGAGAAAGGAAAAATCCTTGGCCTAAAGGAAAGCAACCTGTCCAACCGTGAAATTGCACGTAAAATTGGCCGCGATCCATGGGTGATTAATAACTTTTTGAATAATATCGAAAACTATGGCAAAAACCGAAAAGGACGCACTGCAAAAGCTACCACGTTGAGAGAACAACGAGCAATTTTGCGAGAATCGTCGAATTCTGCAGCGACTGCCAGACAAATCGGTGCAAATGTAGGAGTTACGGCTAGTGTGCAGACCATTCAACGAATAATAAAGCAGTGCTCTCATCTAAGATGCAAAAAATTGCAAAAGAAACCATGCTTGCTTCAACGCCACCGATATGCGCTCTTAGAGTATGCTCGTACCTACGTACACTGGCGCGATGAATGGAAAACCGTTATTTTTTCGGACGAAAAAAAATTCGATTTGACGGTCCGGATGGTTTCCAACACTATTTTCACTATTTGAGAAAATCGGAGAGGTTTTTGTCCAGACGACACAGCGCAGTTGGTTCGGTGATGGTATGGGCAGCAATTTCATATTACGGGGCAATAAATTTATGAGTTCTGGAGGGTCGACAAAATGCAAATAATTACATCGAGGTGTTGGAAACGGAAGTGATTAACTGCGATGAAATGTTCAACAACCAAGAATGGATTTTTCAGCAGGATAACGCTGCCATTCACACAGGGAGAAGGGTTAAACAATGGTTTAGTGAAAAAAATATCCATGTTCTTGAATGGCCAGCGTTGTCCCCAGACTTGAACATCATTGAGAATGTGTGGGGATGGTTGTCGCGAAAGATTTATACCGAAGGGACACAGTACCACTCCAGATCAGAACTTATCGATGCAATAGAGACTGCCTTAATTTCAATACCAATTAATTTTATTCAAAATTTATACAATTCGCTGCCAAACAGGCTTGTTGAACTTATATGTAAGAATGGATGGAGGTCCAACTAAATATATTAATAATAATAAATTAGCAAAAACTTTGTTGTTTGTCCTTTATTTTAGTTATAGTAGTAAGTGAGGGTAATCAAGTGTCGCATAGCGAGTCGAAAAACACCATGCAAGCGGTTGTTGTTGTTTAAAGTTATTGATTTTTTTAATACTGGCACTAAAAAATATGCTTACAGATAATCGCTGCCTTGCCGCGTACGACATTTTTTCGAAACCCATCTACAATGGAAAATATTCAGAAAATGTAAGTGAGGGTAATCAAGTGTCGCGAAGTGTATGTATGTTTGTATGCACACACATTTGTTTACATGTGAAGATATACCCTGCAGGAGATTTCTCTAGCCCAAAAATATTTCAAGATGCGTTCCCTTTTCCACAACACTAGTTCCCGCTCAATCCCCGAAACTGTCTACTTTATAATGGAGATATCATTGGCGGTAGACAGTTGCCCCATAAGCATTCTAATGTAGACAGTTCAGAGCTAAACTAAATGAAAAATCTCGTCCGTTGGCGATTGTTGTAGCCGAGCGACCCGAGAGCCAATGTTGCTTAAACAACAACAACGCAATACTTTGTTCGTGCACGTTGATGCTTGCACAGAAGATTTGCATTTTTTACACTTCGTCTGCCAGCAGAAATCTAAATTCAATCAAGTCTTGTTCTGTTAGATACTATCTCAGAACTAGTAACTTTCTTTCATGGGGACACTTGCGTACTGCAGGGTATAAGTAGTTATCACTATCAAGAAGTAATGGGGCAAAGTTTAAATGAAATACATTTTCTACAAAAATTAAAGAAACTAGCTAGTAATACTGGCGGGAGGTGAAAGAATTTGTTTACGATCTCTTACGAGCAATATCAATATTCGCTAAAATTACGAGAGGGAAGATTTCGCTGCAAGCGTCGTTCGTTCTCTCTTAAAAATTTTGTTAAATGGGTGTTGCTTATACAGCTTGAACAGCCGAAACTTAACGTAACTTAATGCCACGTCGAAATCTGTTTCATTTCGATTCCCTAAAAGCCTGATTATGGCAACTTAACTTAACGGAACGTTGTGGCAAAATTTTTTTTAATTTCACTTTTATTTCAACATATTTTGATTAAAAGAAAAATACTGATAAAAATAAAATATTTCATACAAACAACAAAAAATATAATCGATAATCGCATTGCCTGAAAATTTTAAAATGCGCTTAGTGGCATTGTGCTACTATGATAGCACGGCCGAGTAATCATAGTCAACTTATGTACAGTAGTCGAAAAAATTATAGCCGCACCAAATTTTCACTTGTTTTTTATCCCAATCACGAAAATTAATTTGTTGAAATTTTTCAATAGAACATCGCTGTACCAATCTTTTGACTACAAAAATCAAAATTACCCCATTTTTTTACGTATAGCCTAATATAAAAATGTACAAATCTGTACAAATGTACCAATCGAGTGACACTGCCTTAAAAATTTATACAATTAAAAAAAAAAAAATTCAACAAATTTTCGTTAAAATTTCGAGTTTTTTAATTAAATTCTGAGTATGCAGTTTTGTGGCGCATTGAATTCTAGTAGAATAAAGTATGAGTTTCAAATGGCTAAAAATTTCGATTTATTTTTTAGAGTTTTTAAAAAGTTCGAAATTTACACGAAAATTTGTTGATTTTTTTTTTTAATATTGCACAAATTTGGAAACTTGGATTTACACGGGTTTTGTTAAAGAATGAACTATATTTTTTGTAAAAAAAAAATAACAAAAGTTCAATGACAACAAAAATAATACGTTAAAGCTTGGAAAAAAGTGGTTCGGCTATAATTTTTTGACCACTGCACATTAGGTCAAATGATTACTTTTTCTGTGCGAAATTAATAGCAGCTAAAATATTGCACTATTTTAATGTAAAATGATGCCAACCGTTAAAAAAATTGTAAAGTCAGTAAATAAAATGTGAAAATATGACTTAGCATTCGTAAGACAGACTTTATCACGCAATGTTTTTTATGTTCAAATGATGAGTATATGTGTTTAAGAAGTACTCGAAAACATTGTCCAATTAGCTTGCTTTTGAAACAAGTTATTTGCTTACCATACTCAGCCCCCTCCCCCTTGAAATGAGCTACATAATAACATATGTATGTTCATATGTACATAAATGATTTCATCTAGCCATTAATTATGGCATTATCGAAATTCGTAAATTAAAAAAAAAATACTACATGTCTCGCAGATATGCCTTGAGGAGAGCTTCATAAGGCAGTTAGTCTTCATAAAACACTTCATTTTCACTTAAGGTTTCAGTATTCCCCAATTCTCTACCGATATTATTTATACAGTACAGCGAAATTTCCTTACTACTTCAATGAGGATGGAATCCAAATCCCTATGAAACCAAATAATAGAGGAGCACTTACCACGTAGAAATTACTGCAAGTGAAATTTTTTCCGAATGGTATCTAATTATCTATATACCTACATAAAATGGCAGCCGTTTTCGTTGTCCTGCGAGATGAGCAAAATAAATTAAAGCTTGTAAAATTAGGTTTAGTGTAGAGTAGGGATGTCAATCCCGGGATCCTGGGATCTGGGGATCCCGGGCTTTTTTAAGTCCCGAATATTAGTCGATTTAAATCCCGGGATTGCTGGAAACAATTTTTTTGTTAGCCAATTAAATTTTTATCACAAATATCCCCTCTCAAGGGCAAAACAAGAATTTTTTGCAACCCTTGATGCTATAATTTCTTTACGTGCGCATTACCATCAAAAGAAGGAATAATTTTGCTTCGCTCAAAATGGAATAGGTGATGCACTTATATATTTATTGTTTACTTAAATGTGTTAACTTTTTTATTTTTACTTAAATATACTGATAATATCTTAAATTGATCTCAAACAGTGATTTAAAAAATTGTATATAGTTACATAGGCAGTTACTGCTGTACCAAATACAGTCACTTACAAAAATATTTTGCATCGATTTTTTTTGCAATATTCAAAATATTTTTCATGGTATTTTTTTGTTAATTAAAAAAAATATATAGCTCATTTTACAACAAAAATCAAGTAAATCAAAATTTCACACTTTAGAGAAAGTTGGTGGTTCAAGTTCATCAAATTATCATAAAAATATCAAACTTTTTAATCATAACACAGGGCAACACTGATTTTGGTGCGGCAAATGTTAAATCTGTTTTTGATAGACTTTTTTGAGCTGATTACGAATCCGTAATTATAAAGATTCCATCACGTACAGATTTTGAGAAAATCGTGGTCAAAGTGTCAAAAAATCGGGTTTTTTCAATATTTGAGAAGCTCGAGCAAAGAGTAAAAATGTGGTAGAACCTTCCACTTAGGCTTAACTTAAAGCTAAAACCCTAGACCCTGAAAATACCATCCCTGCACCTTTACTTGATGGCCATTTATAGTCATTTGTTGAACAATAAAAAAAATGCTGGCAAATTGTGCTATTGAAAAAAAAATGCTGCCAAAATCAGTTTTTGCTGTTCAATAAACGACTATAAGTGATCTTAGGGTCAAGACGAAAAGATGGTATTTTTAGGGATTGTAGTCGAAAGTTCAAGCCTTAATTTAGGCTTAAGTGGAAGGTTCTATAACCTTTTGTTTAATTGCGGAAGGGACTCAAACTTCGCCAAAAGTCAAATTTGACTCCTCAATAAATGACTATAAGTGACCATAAATTCAATGTGCAGGAATGGTATTTTCAAGGATAGTAGTCGAGGGTTCTTGCTTTAATATAAGCCTATCTAGAAGGTTCTATCACCTTTTTACTCTTTGCTAGAGCTTCTCAAATATTGCAAAAGTCCGATTTTTTTACACTTTGACCTCGATTTTCTCAAAACCTGTACGTGTTGGATCCTTTGTACTTACGGATTCGTAATCAGCACAAAAAAGTCTATCAAAAATAGCTTTAATATTTGTCGCACCAACATTTTTTTTCATTTTTGTTGGCCTGTGTAATTTTTACAAAAAATTCTATTATGCAGTTTTATAGCCAATTCAATTTAATACAATAAAGTGCAATTTTAAAGTTGCTAAAAACTCCCTTGATTTTTGATTTTTTTTACTGACGATGTTGGGCATTTTCTTCCTTATAACGAATTTTTTTGTAGCAAAAAAAAGAAATATAAAATGTCAACGGGATGTTTTCGGAACTTCAAAATTGCATATACATATATGTATATTTTTTTAAATTAACAAAAAAAAAGATACCATGAAAAATATTCTGAATATTGCAAAATAAAATCTATGCAAAATATTTCTGTGAGTGACCGTATATGCATTTGTACTTGTAGTACCAAAACTATGTTATAAATTAATGAGGATATGTACATACATACATATATGTTTGTAAAATTTTATGTTTGTTTTTTGTTGATTGAAAATACTGATTTATCGCCTTAATAAATATGTAAATGAATTACAACCAATTGTACTTTTTTTTTGTTATATCAATCTGATTTAAAATACTATAATAGGATGATCACAGATGTGTTGCACTTTTGCCTGAATTTCGGGACAATCCCGGGATCCCGGGATTGTATTTTCAGATCCCGAAAATCCCGGGATCGACAAAACCCCGAAAATTTACATCTCTAGTGTAGAGGCAGTGCAGGTAAACGTAATACTTTCATACAATACATAGTTGCATAATTTTTAAGGCACAGCCGGCCTTGAGCTCAAAAAAATCAACAGAATCTTTCAGGCACACATTTACCAAAAACCGTTGATAACCTCCTGAAAAGAATACGACCTTTTTTAAAACTAATTTGTGAAAAGAATGTTCAAAACTCTACTCACCTTGGGCAAAAAATTTGAAATAGCAATGCGTACATTAATAATTTAATAATTAATAATTTATTTACAGTAATAATTTAAGAGGATCCTCTCAAAGATTTGCCTTCTTGCAAAGGCTTTTCATCAATAGTCTTTGCGAATCGATGCGAGTGTCTTTGTAACTTAGCCATGGTTACGCTACAGGAGATGAAATGTAATCCAAATTGAGGCTGCTATTTTTTTGCTCCATTTTCACTATTTATCACCATTAAAATGGGCTATTTAACTGCTTTTGTTGCATAGCGCCACTTGCGGAACAGAACACCAACAAAACCCTTCAAATGATGAAGTCTCGTTGTTGCCTTTAGTTTCATCACTTTCGCTTTCGGTTGAAGGAAACTGAGACTATACCATTAATATGGTCCCAAATAGCGTATAATTAGTTAATACATAGTTAAAACAACAAAACAAATAACATAAAAGTTGTATTTGTCAATGTTATTGTGGCTTGTTAATATTTTATTTTTAATA
>NW_023458568.1:20609859-20624105 GCF_013731165.1 Rhagoletis pomonella | reverse complement strand
CTAATAAACAATCGTGGTACAAAGCTCAATAAAAATATTAAAAATAACATAAAAGTTGTTGGTAGATATTTTCCAGATTTGGTAGATTATTTTCAAGTGGATGGTAAGTAATTTTTTTTATCAGTGGCAACCCTGCTCGTATTGTAAAGATTGAGTTTTTGAACGATCGCGAGCGTTCGTCTGGAGGATAAATTATTTATGTATGTATGGAAGTTTGTATGCTTGTAGAATAACCACTTTGTGTGAAAAAATTGCCTGTATGTACATATCGTCACCTGAAATGCAAAAAGACGTAACAAACATCATCGTTGAAATGCAAAAAGTCATAACTAATAAAAAATTCAAAATTCACTTTTAGATTCATATGACGGATTTCATCGAATTACAACTCCCCACAAATTAAAATATTAGTCACGACTTTTTCCATTTCATTTACGATGTTGTTAAGTATTTTTGCATTTCAGGTGACGAAATGTATGTATGTATTTAACATTTCATACTTTAAGAACCTTTAATTAGGGAAATCTGTAACTTTGTCTAATACTGCGCTGAGAAAAAAATCTTTATATTCTATTGTCGTGCTTGTAACCTAGACTGAAATTAATTTCTTGAAGGAAACTTGGGTATACAAATTTGTACAATACTAACCACTTTGTAGAAGATTAACCACTTTGTGTGAAAAAAGGCCTTCATTCTGTTTGCTGTTGTGTTTCTGCAGCATATTTTTAGTACTGTTTAATCCTGCCTTGTATGAAAATTTATAGCATAACATCTAAGTTCTAAATGCTACAAAGAGCCACAAAAAAAGAACAAGAAAAAAAAAAATTTATTTTTAAATAAAATTATTATTAGAAATGAAAAACATAAATTTTATTATTATTCTATTGTACGTAAGATAGACATTAAAGAAAATTCAAAAGATCCCTTTGGCGAGATTTTCAAAATCTGGTTTTAGGTCAGTTAAAGCCGTTCGTAACAATTCTGTTAAATGTTGGATAGTCAATAGGTACGTTCGATTAAAATCTCCAGTAAAAAATGTCCAACAGCGAAATTCCGGCGAAATATCATCTGTTCTCTCACAAGAGAAAAATATCCAATCTATGCTTTTCATTTTCAATTTCATAGATTGTTTATAATGACTTTTGCTAAAATTTCAAAATCAAAAGTTATCAAAACAAATTCTATGCGACTGAGAAATATTATTTTCTACTTTTTAGTCCATTTATAAAAGCGTTGTATATTAAACAGTTTTTTTTATATTATTTATTTTCTACTTTTTAGTCCTGTCTGAATAAAATTTTGCAATAGATATTAAAATAATTCAACGGTATTAATAGAAAGGTGCACACACATGCATTTACATATGTATGTACATACAAACGAGCACCAATTAATTTTATTTAAAGAAATGGCGTGTCGTCTATTTCCGCTGTAGCAAACGTAGTACATAGGGCGACATCTAGATGTCATCTACCTAGCCCTATTCACTACAGATGTCGCCCTATGCACTATGCTTTTTTATAGGAACTTTTCAAAGCTAAAGGTTTTATGGTGTCGGACACACAACATTGAAAGTTTCTGGATCCACAACATTGAAAGTTTCTGGACACACAACATTGCAAGTTGATAAAAGCGTTGTAATGTAAAAAGAGCAATGTTCTAAGCAAGCAGAAAGTAAAAAGCTAAGCAAAGAGCCGCATTTGGCTCAAAGAGCTACGTTTGCCCACCGTTGGTATATAGATTTTTAATTAGATAATTGTTCAATAAATTTTACTATAGTAGGAGCTGGCAAAATTCGGAAACCCTCTTCGCGTATATACAATGTAAATAATAATGCTGAATATGTCGCATGTGTTCCTTTTGTTGACATGCATAAATTTGATGCATAATTTGATTTGAATTTATTCGGCAACGTCTTCAAATATCACTTTCAAACATGTATAAGCGACATGATATAAACTGATAGTTTTGAAATATATTTCACGAAAGCAAAAAATAAAAATAGCTGAGATCCCTTTCTTTTTTAAACACCTAGGATATCACTGACCATTAAAAAGGACCCTGGATGACCGCAACCCTCAAAGTTTTATACATTTTTTTATCGTCGCCTGGGTAAAAGATTGTCATACGTACGTGCGTAACATACGACAATCTTTTACCCAGGCGACGGTATGTGATTTTTAAAATGACCGATCCAAAATTATCCGGTATACATATTTAAACTTTTTTAGAACCAGTTGTTGAATTTTTGTACTGAAAGGGTTAACCCTAAAAGTATACGTCTGCGAGGCGTATGCGGAATGGGTCTTTTTTTAATTTTAACACAAAATTGACTTTTTACTTTGTTGTTTTAAATAAATGTGGTTATAGTTTTTATTAATAAAACTATGTTTTATTACTAGTAAAACTCACAACTTCAATATTCTTTAAAAAAATAAGACAGGACTAAGTATATTTTAACTCACAGGTTATCTTTTAAGTACATAAGCCTCTACGGCGTATGTTAAGGCTTTACGTTACTCCCAAATAGATTAGGCTTCTAGGATTAAGAAAGCTTTTCATGCTTTTCAGCATAAACGGCGCCAATTTTCAATGATTATTGTGTTTCAGATTAAGACTAATACCAGATATTGTGAAAGGTTGGACTATACCTTAAAGATGACGGTTTTCTCATGGCCCACTGCACGAAGCTTAGAGTAGAGTAATGTCTTTTAAGAACTAAAAATTATCCTGGGTTATCAGGTGTCTAGAAATACAAGATTAATTGTTGTCTTTCACGAACTTCTTTAAATAAATTTTGAGCTAAGTACTCACCCATATTTCGGGGGTTACTACTAGTTTTAATAAATTGTTAGTTTAATTTCCTATAAAATTTGCCTTTAGGTTTATGTATTTTAAGAATACATCGAAAATTTGTTCTAGAAAATCAATGTGAAATAATTGCAGAAACGATTAACCGGTTTGCTGAGCAACCGAGACGTATGCTTTTTAAATAATTTTTGTAAAACAAATCGGCAAGTACATATCGTCCCCCGCATGCCAGAAACATGAATGTGTAAAGATAAAAAATTTGGGATTTTTTTATATGTCGCGTTTAGCCGCACATTAGATAGTTTATAAATAACGGGTGATTTTTTAAGAGCTTGATAACTTTTTTTTTAAAAAAAACGCATAAAATTTGCAAAATCTCATCGGTTCTTTATTCGAAACGTTAGATTGGTCCATGACATTTACTTTTTGAAGATAATTTCATTTAAATGTTGACCGCGGCTGCGTCTTAGGTGGTCCATTCGGAAAGTCCAATTTTGGGCAACTTTTTCGAGCATTTCGGCCGGAATAGCCCGAATTTCTTCGGAAATGTTGTCTTCCAAAGCTGGAATAGTTGCTGGCTTATTTCTGTAGACTTTAGACTTGACGTAGCCCCACAAAAAATAGTCTAAAGGCGTCAAATCGCATGATCTTGGTGGCCAACTTACCGGTCCATTTCTTGAGATGAATTGTTCTCCGAAGTTTTCCCTCAAAATGGCCATAGAATCGCGAGCTGTGTGGCATGTAGCGCCATCTTGTTGAAACCACATGTCAACCAAGTTCAGTTCTTCCATTTTTGGCAACAAAAAGTTTGTTAGCATCGAACGATAGCGATCGCCATTCACCGTAACGTTGCGTCCAACAGCATCTTTGAAAAAATACGGTCCAATGATTCCACCAGCGTACAAACCACACCAAACAGTGCATTTTTCGGGATGCATGGGCAGTTCTTGAACGGCTTCTGGTTGCTCTTCACTCCAAATGCGGCAATTTTGCTTATTTACGAAGCCATTCAACCAGAAATGAGCCTCATCGCTGAACAAAATTTGTCGATAAAAAAGCGGATTTTCCGAACACTGATTTTGGTAATAAAATTCAATGATTTGCAAGCGTTGCTCGTTAGTAAGTCTATTCATGATGAAATTTCAAAGCATACTGAGCATCTTTCTCTTTGACACCATGTCTGAAATCCCACGTGATCTGTCAAATACTAATGCATGAAAATCCTAACCTCAAAAAAATCACCCGTTATATGTATATGTACCCATATAAGAATATTTTTTGAATTCGACAACACTGTTTGTGTGTGGTCTTGTAATGTCTTTTAATGTTTTCTAATATGTACCGTTTAAGTTGTTTTTCGCACAAAAGGCACTTCAAAAAATTTGTGTCTATTATATGTATGTAACAATTTTTGTCTTTTTAATATTCGATACTTTGCTCATTTTAAAATCAAAAAAGCGAGTAACCTGCCTTGCCGTATCAAAATATACTAAATTCAAAGATTTTTTACCCACGCTATACGAACGAACGCTCGCGAACGTTTAAAAATACGATCTTCTCATGTTAGCTCATTTTGCGATTGAATTTTACCGCAATAAAGCAAACGATCGTTAGCGAAATCATTGCCTACGTTTTCGTTGTGTATACATAAACTCTTTGCATACGATCTCTTACGAACGAAAACGTAGGCAATGTTTTCTCTATAGCTGAACGCAGAACGTACACATAAACGCAGTCTGTATACGCAGAATTTTATCGATTACTGGAGCCCTCAGTGTTGCTTACTACAGTGTTGCCACTCATCAATGCCTTTTCCTAAACTTACCTTTTCAACTACAATTTTTCGTGCAATAATAGATCGTAGCTAAATATAAACTACTTAGTTTTCAACAAAGAACCTTATTCAATAGTAAATTTCAAATATTTTAAACGTATTTTGAATAGGAAATTATAACTTTTTTACCATCTGCAAAACTGACGAAGTGGCAACCATCTATAGAAGGAAGAAATCAGCTGACACGGAAAAATCTAATTTCCGCACATTTCTGCTCTGCGGGCTACAACTACAGAAAAATTCTGCGGTGTTGAGTTTTCATTTACATGGCGCTCTGGTAAGACAGATCGTGTCAGCTGACTCGTGTTTACGTACCGGTAAGTTTACGTTCTTGACTAATTTCAACTTAACTCTCGTTTGCTCAAGTGTTTGTCGCGGTAAAATACAATCGCAAGACGAGCTAATACGAGAAGATGGTATTTTGAGCGTTCGCGAGCGAATTTTTCCGCACCCTGCTTTTAGATACTTTTATCCGCTTTTTTATACCCGAGCGCACCTGTGCACTTTGTTCACATAACAGTTGTTTGTAACAGCCAAAACGAATCGAGATAGATATAGATATCGACAAATGTATACATAAATGCTCAGAATGAAAAGAGAAATCCATTAAGCAATGTCTGTCCGTCGGTCTGTCTGTCCGTCTGTGTGATATCGTCTCGAGAAAAAATTTAGATATCCCAACGAAATTTGGTATGTAGGTTTCCATTTATCCAAGGTAGGTTGGTATTGAAAATGGGCGAAATCGGACTGTAACCACGCCCACTTCCCATATAACGGTAATTTTCAGAAATACGAAAACTGCGATATTTTAGTAACTACTGAAGATTATTCACTCAAAATTGATATTTACAATAATTTTTAGACGAAAAATGAGAACATTATAAATTTTTGGAAAATGGGCGTAGCCACGCCCACTTATGGTTATCTATACTAATATATATTTTGAAAGCCGTTTTTTTTCTGTTCGCAAAGCTCGAGATCGGCTGCACCCTTTTTGTTTGAAATTTCGGTTATAGGTTCTGGATGGGCTTCTCATTGTCTTAGGCAAAAAAAAAGTTTAAATACTTCCCTAAAAATGGAACTATGAATCTAACATACATGCCCACATAACAGCGCTGAGAGCGCCATCTGCTGTTAATTCGTACGGAATACAGCGCAAAGCAAGGGTTTTGTATACATATACATACAGTGACGAGCAAAACTGTAACATGGTTTAACACTTTTTATTTCAGGCACCTCTATATTTCCAAGTTCTAACGACTTTCATCCTTTTGTTGTATATTCTTGTTGGTACACCCCTACTCACTCCCTCATAACGATTTGAAGTCAATACAACAACAATAAAAAAACCAGCAGAAAAAAACGTAAATTAAGGCAAATGTTACAGTTTTGCACTCACTCTCAGTTTTGCATTTTACAGTTATCTTTTACTTAGTTGGAAGCCAGATGACTTTTTTCTGTATTGTAATTTATTGAAGAAGTAAATAATATAGTTAATCAGGAACCATAAATGTAAATAATAGATTTACTGCGGAAAGGCGAGATGGCAGGAAAAGTGGAAAAGTGGAGTTTGCCACTTGAAAATGTTAAGACTGAGGAAAAATATAGCCTAAAGTGTTCCTAATCACAAAGGAAGTCTGTCAAAAAATATTACGGTACGATATCTTGTGAACTTAGCAGCAAGTAGCGATGCAGCCACTATTACAGAAGCGCTTAAGGTATTAAACTTTAATGCAAATCAGTAGACAGCGAAGCGAAGAAGTGCGAAATTGAGCGCGAAGGCATCATAAAAGAAGAAAAAAGCAAATTTGATCAAAATACATGTGCGAGTGTGGCAGCATTTTGCTACATCGCACGAAAACCGGGCCGTTCCCTATTGGGATATGTTAGGCCTTTCAGAATGCAATAAAAAATAAATTTTTGAGTTTCAGTTGAAGGTTATTTGGTCTGGCAATACTAAATTAATCGCTTTCAATCAGATGGCCGGCCATGGTATTGGATCAAAAACCCAAATTAAGCCCATGCGCATCATGTAAAGCAAACTGTGAATCACAGTGGCCGGTCAATAATAGTTTGAGGTTGTATTTCAAAAATTTTGTTGGTCCGTTAAAACGAATAATGTGTAAGGAACACTATCTGTTCATATTACAACAAACTTTGCAAGATGTAGTCGAAAAAATGAGTTTCCGCTGAAAAATCACCCAAAACACATTGTACATGTTGGCAAAGACTGGATACAAAAGCAAAAATTTGCTAATTGGAAATGACGTCCACAATCTGCGGACATGAATCTTAACGAGAATTTGCGAAATCAACTAAAAGCACAGCTTACTAAGTATCCAAGTCCGCCCAATGGAGTATATGGGCTGTGAAAGCAAACTAAGGATATATGGGTGGATATACCTCCAGAATTTTTACAGAGATACAAATAAGGTATGCCAAATCGCACCCAGGAACTAAAAAAAGCAAAAGGTTACTGAAAATTGTGTAAATAATTCTTTTTTTTTGTGAAAATTGTCAAAAAGTTATTAAAAGTATATAAGTGCAAAACTGTAACATGTGCCTTAATTTACATTTTTGTTTGCTGCTTTTATCATTGTTGTTGGATTTACTTCAAATCCTTATGAGAGAGGAAGTACAGGTGTACCAATAAGAATATACAACAAAATTATGAATATCGTTAGAACTTGGAAAGATAGCGGCGACTGAAATAAAAAGTGTTACACCATGTTACAGTTTTGCTCGTCACTGTACGTGCTAATGTTAACATTAATGTTGATTCTTATGTTAAAAAAACAAATATGTATGTACAGTTCATGGGGAAATAATGTAGGCAATTATTTATGTAGAGTAGGGCTGCCAGATATCTCCGTTGCCAAACCGGGACACTTTGGTAAATCTAACACAACAATTACTACGTTTATACGTAAGCTATTTGCTAATAAAAATAATTTGCAAATATCTAACTCACTGTTTATTCGATGGTGAAAAATACTTTTTTAATATTGCCTGATTATAAAAAGGCAATAAGATGACCATCGAAAAAGAAAATAAACCTAATAATGGCGGCGTCTTGCGCTTATTTGCAAATAGTACCACTAATCAATAATTATTTGCGTGATTTAGTTATTTGCAAATAAAAAATTAACTCAGCGTTTATACGGCAAAGTTTACCATTTTGCAATTGTTATTTGCAAATAATACGTGCGTATAAACGTAGTAAATTATGACTAATAGGTATGGCCAAGGTGTATAAAGTAAGGTTTGGTTGACAACTCAGTGAGGCTCTCTTTTAAGGTACTATAACGTCAAAAAATAGAAACAAACTAGCTCATACCCGCGGGTTTCACCCCGCGCTTTTATACAAATATGAAAAATAATTTAATGATGTTAGATTTTATATCTGTACCCATTTCGTTATAGCTCGTTATTTTTTAAGCGAGTTAAGGTATTTAGGCCGTTTAAAACTATGAAGTTATAAAATCTCGCTAGGCATACCTAAGATACCAATCCCTCTAAGTTTACCTTAAAAGGGTTCCAGGTATACGACGCGTGAACGTGTAACCTTCTTGGAGGTGCCACGGCGGGTTCTAATATTTCCAACTCAAATTTAGTAACCTGGCCTTGATAAAATACCACTTCTCATTACTGTAGCAAATGCTTCAAGAGAGCTTTAGGTTATAAGGGCGAACCCGGCTCTACCTTTTCCATTTAATGAAATTTATTCTGTCAGTACGGCACTTATAAAATATATCTCCATAACAAATTTAAAATACTTCGAGAGATTTTCTATCCTTCCAGAGATATGCATCAAGAAGTTTTTAGTATGTATGGGAGGCCTCCTTTTTTAATAACTCACATTTTTTCCATGAGCAATTGATACATTTTGCATACACAACTCCATACCAAGTTCCAGTATTCTTCCACAAACACTTCCAGGGATATGTGGCAAGAAAAAGTAAATTTGTACTGGAAGTGCCACGCCCCTTTTTCTTATAACCCTAATCTTCTTCCATGAATTTACAATTGATTTTACATACCCCAGTACCAAGTCCCAGTACTCTACCATGATCACCTCTAGAGATAAGCAGTATAAAACAGTAAAGGAACCATGTCCCCTTTTCGAATAACGCAAATATTTCTCCATGAGTATGGAATTAATTTTGTATACACATCTCGGTGCCAAGTTCCAGTCCTCTGCAATAAACACCTCCAGAGATATGCAGCATAGAAAAATCAATTTGCATTGGAGTTGCCACACCAGCTTTTCCAATAACTCTCATTTTTCTCCATGATGGTATTAGTTTCACATACATACATACATATGTATTTCCATACCAAGCTTGAGTGCTTTACCCCAAACATTTGAAGAGATATGCAATATGAAACTTTCAGTCACTATGGGAGGTGCTAGGCGTCTTTTCCAAAAGCGTCCATTTTTCTCCGTGAATATGAACATGATTTCACACAGTGTTGGGAAACTGTTATTTTGATTAACGATTAAAAATTAACGATTAAAATGTTAATCGCGTTTGACGATTAAAATTAATTAGTCGTAATCAACTGTACGATTAATGATAACATTTTTTAATCGTTAATCGCTGGCTGCGATTACATTTAATTAATTTAAAACATTAATCGTTAATCCAATTAAAAATAAAATCTGATTAATTTGTCGAGTTTATCCGAGTTTGAAACCAAACACCAGTTATAGCAATTATTTTGTGTTTTACGCTTATAAAAAGCACATAGCATAAAAAAATTATAATTATTGTTATTAGTAATACATAAACTGGGAACTTTTACAAAACCTAGTTTGTAAAACGTTTGTTGGTATATATCTTAATGAAAATGCACACTAAATTGCTTAGATTGATGAGGAAGCCCGACTTAGCCATACCAGATTAACTTGCTTTGTGTGCACAGGGAAATTCCAGCATAACTTAATTAATCACCAAACCTACTTGATCAAATTAAGAGTTAATGATTAAAAATTAATTTTTTAATCGTGGTTACGATTAACTGTTTAGCCAGATTAAAATTAATCATGATTAACTGTAATCAGTTTGAATTTAATCGAATTAACTAATTAAAACATCAATCGATTAATGCCATCATTGATTTCACATACATATCACTATTCCAAGTTTCAGTTCTCTCCCACAAATACTTTCAGAGATATGTATGTAATATGAAAATTCCAATTTATATGGGAGGGGCCTTGAGTTATCGGACTTACTTTCAGTCTAAGACCATCCTTCCGAAATCCGTAGTAAGTGTACTAAATTTCGTTCTGATCGGAAAACCTGTTAAGCAAGTAACCTATTTTTCAATCCATAGTCCAGTCATAAACCATCTTTGAACAAAAGTTCACTTTCAAACAGTTGGCAATTCTTAAAAAAGCAGCTTATTTTCCAGTCTAGATCATAAGCTATCTGTGTGCAAACTTTCATGCAAATCAGTTCAGTCATTTACGCGTATTAATTTAATTACACTTTCCTAATACGTGATAACTCTTAAAATAGTAGCCTATTTTCTAACATAGGTCATAAGCTATCTCTGAGCGAAATGTCATGTAAATCTTTTCAGTCGTTTCCGCGTATTAATGTAATTAAAATTTTTTTAACAGGTGGCAACTTTTCCAAAAAATTAGCCAATTTTCCACTGTAGGTCATAAGCTATCTGCGTGCAAAATTTGATGCAAATCCTTTCAGACTTTTCCGCGTATTAATTTAATTAAACTTTTTAGCAAGTGGTAACTCTTAAAAAAAGTAGCCTTTTTTTCAACCTAGCTCATAAACTATCTGTGTGAAAACTTCCATGCAAATCAGTTCACTCATTTCCGCGTATTAATTAAATTAAACATTTCTAACAGGTGGCAACTCTTAAAAAAGTAGCCTACTTTCTAACCTAGGTCATAAGCTATCTGTGTGCAAAATTTCATGCAAATCCGTTAAGTCGTCTCCGCGTATTAATATAATTAAACTTTTTTAACAGGTGGCAACTCTTCCAAAAAATTAGCCTATTTTTCACTGTAGGTCATAAGCTATCTTCTTGCAAAATTTCAGGCAAATCCATTCAGTCATTTCCGCGTATTAATTTAATGAAAGTTTTTTAACAGGTGGCAACTCTTAAGAACAGTAGCCTATTTTCCAATCTAGGTCATAAGCTATCTGTGTGCAAATTTTCATTAAAATCAATTCAGTTGTTCCCGTATATTAAATAAATTAAACTTTTTTAACAGGTGGCAACTCTTAAAAAAATAACCTATTAACCAATCTGGCCCATAAGCTATCTGCGTACCAAATTTCATGCACATCAGTTCAGTCGTTTCCGCGTGATGATTTCCCAAACATCCAAACATACAAACTTTCACATTTATAATATTAGTAAGATGAACGAAAAATGACACTGAGGATGCACAAGGCCGAAACCGGTTTGTCTGCAAACCAAGCTTGACAAGGGATGACGGAAATTTTTTCCAAAATAAATCATAAAGTGCGTCGGTGTAAGCGGAAAGGAATTTATACTTTCTCTTTGGCATTTTCCAAGGGTAATCAAAACACTATAAACACACATTTTAATATTCTATAAAGTTTGTCGCGAAAACTTACATTGGAAGTAAAGCACGCATGAAAAACAAACGAGGAAAACAAATAAAAAACAGCTGATGCTAATAAGAAATGACAGTTTGCACACTCTAAAAAGTGCATGTAAAACTACTACTGAAAAGTGCCTATTTTTCCACCAGAATCTATGTAAATATACACATAAGATGTTTAAGATTTGATTTTGAGCATTCGATGTTTAAAATATATACATAGATATACAAGTGAAATGTTTAAAATTGCAAAAATTTTGAAAGTAAAAATACATTTCCTATTAATAACAAACATTAAATGCCGACATTTACTCAATTTTCAACATTTTATATGTAATTTTGCTCTACGCGATAAATTTGGTATGTAAAAGTAAACAGGCAGTGTTTGATTTTGCACACATTAGGAGGGGAAACTGGTTAACTCTCTTTATAAGCGTAAATTTTAACAAAAAATTTTTAAAGCAAATATTAAACATTTGATGTGTAAACTGTGAAATTGTGAACATTAAGTATTTAGAATTCAATAAACATACATATTTTAAATTCGTTTTACGCTACACATATAATAAGTACAAGCAAACAAGCAGTGTTAAGTTAACACAGTGTGTAAATTTGAATCATTAAGAGAGGAAACTGGTTACCTATCTTAATATGCGCAAATTTAAACACAAATTTTTTAGAGTGTATATCGATCATCAAATATTGTTTGTGTAAAGTCCAACTATGTGGAGATGTAACTTTTTCATAAAGGACAAATGTACTTCTTTTTGAACTTATTAAAATTTGGGCATATAAATTGAAAACCGGGACATTTAAACGAAACTCGGGACATTTTAAGGTTAGACCGGGACACCGGGACAAATAGTCTAAAACCGGGATATGTCCGGGAAAACCGGGACGTCTGGCAGCCCTAATGTAGAGTCGTTTATGTTGCCACAAGGAGCAACTAACATTTCTGTTAGCACTTACATTTGTATATGCATATTTATGTGCATACATCTGTATGACATACATTTTTTTAACTGCCCTGTATATAATTACGCATAAAACCCTGCTGCTATGTTTTTTTATACGTAAGTGAGCGCAATATTAAAAACAGCAACTCTTATCCATCTATGTATATCGCAAAGCTCGAGAACTGTTGAACCGATTTTTTTGAAATTTCGGACACCTGCTGCAGACGTTCAAAGGATGGTTATCGGCTAAAAACAATCTCGATATATAAAAGGGGCGTGGAACCTTCTATACGAACCGAATTTTTCATACCCCATATCTCTGGAAATGTTCATGGTAGAGTTCTTGAACTTGGTGGAGATATATGAAATCCATCGCATACTCTTGGAAAAAAATTGGAGCTATCGGAAAAGGGGGCGCGGCACCTCCCATACAAACCGAATATTCATACTGCATATCTCTGGAAGTATTTATGGTAGAGTATTGGAACTTGGTATGTAGATATATGAAATCAATCCCATACTCTTGGATAAAAATTGGAGGTCTTTGAAAACGGCGCGTGGCACTTCCCATACAAACCGAATTTTTCATATTGCCTATTTCTGGAAGCGTTCATGGTAAAATTTTTGAACTTGGTACGGAAATATATGAAAGCAATCACATACTAATGGAAAAAATTGAAGTTGATGGAAAAGGGGGTGGCACGTCCTATACAAACCGAAATTGTCATACTGTATATCTCTGGAAATGTTCATGGTAGAGTACTGGAACTTGGTATGGAGATATAGGAAATCAATCGCATACTCATGACGAAAAATTCAGACTATTTAAAAGGGGGCGTGGCACTTCCCATAAAAACCGAATTTTTCATAATAAGTATCTCTGGAGAATTGTTCTTGGTAGAGTACTGGAACTTGGTGTGGTGATATATGAAATTAATCGCATAGCCATGGAGGAAATATGGAGCTATTGGAAAAGGGGGAGTGGCACCTACCGTACAAGCCGAATTTCATACTGCAAGTGTTCATGGTACAGTACTGGAACACTTCGTATGGAGATATATGAAATTAATCCCATACTCATTGAGAAAAATGGGCTCTTTAAAAAGAGGGCGTGGAAAAGTACAAACGTACTGACTTTTACTTATCTTTGAATGTGTATGTAATTCTTCTGTATGTATATTTGTGAGTGAAATCCTAAATGGCTGGAGGGATTTTAACAAAGTTTTGTGTGTCTGTTTGAGTGGGTCTCTGGATAGTTTAGTTTCACAATTTAATCCGCCAGTTGGCGCTGGAGTTGAGTTATTACTAAAAATATTTTTTATGATCCGATTTGGCGAATATTCAAAACATGTATTGGAAACGGTAAAGGCAGTCCAATTGCAAAAAAGAGCTTCAAGGTGGTGCTGAGGTTGAGGTATTACTAAAAATCGACAAGTGAGAAAAGGTGCCGTAAATGTGGTTAAAGTGTCGTATCTACCAACATCTTAAAAAAATAATAATTTTGGGCGAGACGAAGTTGAATAAATCATTTAGATTTAGATAGAGGTGTAAGCAATTTATTTGAAAAAAATAAAACATTTAGCTTTTCGTTGATTTTAAATATCTGATATCGAATAAAACACCTCTTTAAGGTAAAATTTTCGAGTGACGAAACTGAACTAGAAACACAAAATATATGATATCAATTTCGTGACGAAAATTATACCCATTTTTTAACTGCCCTGGAAACTGGCGGAAAATAGTTTTATTTATTCGGAGCATTGCAAAGTTCTGTCTACTCTTAGAAACACAAAATAAAAAAATCAGAACATTAGCAATGATTCGTATGAATAAAACTATTTTCCGCCAGTTTCCAGGACAGTTAAAAAAATGCGTATAATTTTCGTCAATAATATCAACAAAATTTCTGTGCAAATCACACTTACTTTTATGTATGTATTTATATCAAATACCTATCAGCAACAACCCTCATTATATAATAAACAATATAATAAACAAATTTCTGCATTTAGATCTAAGCAAATGAGGTTGAATATGGTTATTA
>NW_023458568.1:20565348-20599859 GCF_013731165.1 Rhagoletis pomonella | reverse complement strand
TGTTACCATTTTTTATGAGTACATATACAGTTTTATAGCCCATTCAAGTTTAGTTTAATAATGCGCAAGTTTCAAGTGGCTAAAAATTACCGTTGATTTTTAATAATTTTTTTGCCGAAGGTGTGTAGCGCTGCCACTGAAAATAAGCACTTAAAAGGGGAAAATTATAAATAAAATGGTAAATGGGGTACGAAAAATGTAGGTACTTAGGCGGGTTGGGTACATAAGCGGGGAGGTACTTAAAAGAGAGATTTTCTTCAGAATACATTAAAAAATTTACGGTGCCCAAAGGGAACTTAAGTGGGTTAGGTACTTAAGCGGGGGCGTACTTAAGTGGGTTTCTCTGTAGTTACATATGCAGCTATAAAAATTTATGGGACTAACGAAATTTGTCAAGTTAATGAAATTTATCAAGTTATCGATATTAATTGCATTATCAATATTTATGGAGTTACTGGAATTTATAGAGTTATCGTAATGCATCGAGTTCTTTGAACTTATAGATTTACCGGTATTTATTAATTTACTGAAAATTGTCAATTCATCGAATCGAAGTTTTTGAAATTTTCAAAATATATGAAGTTATCGAAATTTCAAGGTCATATAAGTTTATCAAGTTATCACTGTTTATCGAATTTTATCGTGCTACCAGAGAAATTGGTCGATAGCTTTCCAAAAAAATGGAGCTATTAAAATTAACCGAGTTATCGAAATTCATAGAGGTATCCAAAGTTTATCGAGTTATCGATTTATATGGAGATATATATATTTTGGAATTATCCAAAATTATCAAGACGAAATCGAAATCGAATCGAAATTAGTCGAGATATCGAACTTTGTTAAGTTAAGGGATATTAGTCTTTGGTGAAGGAGATTTTCCGGTAAGTAATTTTGTACTATATATGTAACGACGTGCTCAGTTAGAAAACCTCTCCAAGGGTCTTAAAAAACTAGAAGAACGGTCCAATTTAGAAAGTAACTGGCATTCCTAGTATAAATTAAAATTAATCACAATGTTTAATTTCGCCAAAAACAAACCTTGGAAGGTACATATTTATTTAATAAATATTTTTTTTGTCAAACTTGTTTTCATCCGAAACAGGAACGAAACCGAAACCGAAAAAAATTTTGAAGAACGAAACCAAAACCGAAACCGAAACCGGAACGTTATTTTGAATCGGTTTCATTCCTTGATTTTAAATATTATTAATAAAGTTTTGCTGACTCATGAATAATTGCTTTATTTTACCTTTTTACGCGCCAAATAAATGTAGGTTTGCGACGTTTCTCCAGTGGGGCTATTCTCAAACGAGTTAGCGACAAATATCGCATCGCTATCTCAACCTTGCAGCATCCAGAACATACGTCAGCAACTTGCGATAGCAATCCCTCGAACGACGCACAGTGGGGCAAAAAAAGTTGCTGTGGGCAAATCAACTTTGAGAGCCCAATTATGAAACGATTTCAAGTTTCTTTTTTTTTTCAAAGAAGAGATACTTAGATTTCGCGTCGATCTATCGTGCCGATTTTTTAAAAGAGCTTTACTTTTTTATTTATTTACGTTGAAAAATTAAAGAAAAAAAATGTTTACGTTTGAATACTTCCAATTTTTTGGAAAATATTTGAAATTAATTTCAAATGCCTGCAATTACTTAAAAAAGTATTCATAAACATTTTTCCATAGGATACCATTAATTGAAAAATGTTTTTAATTTTTTATCTAATATATTTTGAAAGCCGTTTTTTTTCTGTTCGAAAAACTCGAGAACAGCTACGTATACCGATATTTTTGAAATTTTGGACATCGACTCTAGATCCTCCGAGGATGATAATACAGGAAAAATAATTTCGATGTATCAAGGGGGCGTGGCACCGCCCACCAAACTGAAGTTTTCACACAAAATATCTCTGGAATTATTCATCGCAGAGTGCTGCAACTTAGTATAGAGGTATATAATATCAACGCCAAAGTCATGGGAAAAAATGGAAGTTATTGAAAAAGGGGGCGTGGCACCTCCCACACAAACTGAATTTCTCACACCACATACACATTCTAATTTGAGAAATTCAGTTTGTATGAGAAGTGCCACGCCCCGTTTTTCAATAACTCCCATTTTTTCCACGAGTTTGGCGTTGATATTATATATCTCTATACTAAGTTGCAGCACTCTACGATGAATACTTCCAGAGATATGTTGTGTGAAAATTTCTGTTTATTTTTTGATTTCAAGTATTTTCCAAAAAAGTGGAAGCATTCAAACGTGAAATTTGTTGTCTTTCATTTTTCAACATAAATAAATAAAAAACCAGAGCTTTTTTAAAAAATCGCCACAGATGACGCGAAATTTAATTATTAATTTTTTTAAAAAAAAGAAACTTAAACTCGGTTCATATTTGGGCTCTCAAAATTCATTTGTCCACAGCAACCTTTTTTGCCCCACTGTGCGACGTCGGGTGGTCTGCTAGTTTATAAGTAAAAATATAATTTGCGAGTGCTTAAAAAACGTACACGGGATGTGAAAAAGCAAATTATTTTATAGTGCATACTTAGATAAAGATTAAATTAGGTGCTCCATCTGGTAAACAAAGCTACCTATCGACCAAAGCAAATTGGAATTTAATTACTGATTAGATTGCCAAGGCATTTACTTACGCGTGCATTTTATTATCTCCATTCATAAATAAGCCTTATCGCATGGCAATACTCCAAATGCTCAGTATGTATTGCATGGGAAACACCTCTCGCTGTTTGAGTATGTAAATAAACTACTGTACTTCTTTACGGATTGTTAGGAGTATTATAAAATGGATATATTTATTCGGTGCCAGGTAATAAGATCAACGGAAATAAGGTCAATTGACTTTATTTCCCACCCTGGTGCGAAATAAAGTCAATTGACATTATTACCTTTTTAAAAATTAAATTAAATTTGCTTAGCTTCGCGGCGGCCCGCGTTAGTCGCCACACCGCGCGCGCCGCGCTCGCGCTCGCGCCCCGCGTACCCCGCGCGACCGGCGCGCACACCACGTCACGCTACGCCGCGGCCCCCCGGCTCCCCTTCCGCGTCTCCCGCCGTGCTGTAACGCAGGTGGATTTACTTTTTGTATACGTTGAAATAAAATTTTTATATATTTTAAACATCGAGGGCTTATATTCAATAATACCCTCTATCTGCACATTTTTCACAAAGATGAGATATTAATATAAAAATCCACCCAAGCTTTAACTGTCATCAGTGATATTAATGCTACCTTATATAACGACAGGTAATAAGTCCCACATGGTTTCTAAAATCACAAATTAGTTTTTGTGCAAATTGCAGATAGAGGGTATTAATGAATTCAAGCCCTCGATATTTCACCTTTTTATATTTGTAAGTTATTGGAAGCAGGGATGCCAACTTGGCTCAAACCGTGCCATTTGTCCCTATTTTACTTCAAATGGCACTTAATTTTTCAATTTGGCATAATTTATTATTTCTCTCTTTGGCACATTCTGGCACTTTTTATACCCGAGCGCACTTGTGCACAAGGGTATTATAACTTTGTTCACATAACGGTTGTTTGTAACAGGCAAAACGAATCGAGATAGATATAGACAAATGTATACATAAATGATCAGAATGAACAGAGAAATCGATTAAGCGGTGACTGTCTGTCCGTCCGTCCGTCCGTCTGTGCACACGATAACTCGAGTAAAAATTGAGATATCTTAACGAAACTTGGTACGTGAACTTCTTTTGGGCGTGGGACGGATGGTATTGAAAATGGGCGAAATCGGATAATAACCACGCCTACCTCCCATATAACGGTAATTTTAAGAAATACGAAAACTGCGATATTTTAGTAACTACTGAAGATAATTCACTAAAAATTGATATTTGCAATGAGTTTTAGACGAAAAATAAGAATATTACAAAATTTTGGCAAATGGGCGTAGCCACGCCCACTTATGGTTACATGTGTATATCTTGGTAACCGCTACACAATTTCTTCCAAACTTGGCACAGTTGTTGGTCCTGGTACAGCATACCAACTTGCCGAAAATTTCTAAAATCGGACAATAACCACGCCCACATCCCATATAACGATAATTTCGAGAAATACAAAACCTGCGATAAATCAGTAAATATTGAAGCAAATTTATTCAAAATTGATGATTGCAACAATTCTTTACCAAGAAATACGTTTATGACAAAATATGATCACATATATGTATATCGGTAACCGTTCTACCAATTTGTACCAAACTCGGTGTGGTTATTGTGCTTGCCACTTAAAAGCAAAACGTTGAAAATTATTGAAATCGGACTAAAATTACGGCCGCTTTTTATATAACGGTAAATTTCAGAAATGCTTGAAACTGCAATATTTCGCACCCCGGCTTATCATGTAGCGGTAGCTTTCGGAAAGGTGGAAAACATATATTTAATACTTGCGCCGGGTATTTAATGTTCGGCTCCGCCCGAACTTAGACTTTCTTACTTGTTTATCCTCAATATGGCACCTCATAACTAAGGATAGTTGGCAGCGCTGATTGGAAGATTTCTGCTGTGTTTTGGGGCAACAACTTGTCTGCAGTAAAAAAGCATATAATTTGTGTTTCAAAAGTGTGTGAAAACCAATAAATTATCTTATATGATCTCGGTTCCACAAATTGCTGGGGGAGACATGAATACAGTGTAAGAAAATTCTTTTTCTATAATTGTTTCCTTATAGAAAGGTTGGTTTCTTTTCCACCCTAGACATTCCGAATTCGTTCAAAATATGCTAATTTAAAACACAGAATTCTTTCAGTGTTCCTCCGGGGGTTTTGGACATGGACTGTTTCATCAATTTAATAGTGTTCGCTTTATTTTTGTGGAAACGAAAAATGTTTTGCAAGTTATGGATCATTTATACACTCTTTCTTCAAATATTTCTCGTATTCCAGCTGTGCGCAGGTGTTTAGTTTTTCGCATCGTGTTTTTACACATTCGTAATCTAAATTTTTTTAATAAAATCAATTGGTGGTAGTTCATGATTGTGTGTGGATTAATATCACAACACTGAGTATTTGGCAATAACCTTTTTCATCTATTAAAAAACAACACTTACGGGGCAATGTTTATTGTAAGAACATTTTTTTCTATGAATCGACATACTTTAAGCATTGTTGACGCTATTTCCATTTGAATGAGGAAATAGCATCAATGACGTTATTTCCAAATTTTTGTTGACTTTATTTCGCTTTTGAAAAGGTAATAATGTCAATTGACTTTATTTCGCACCAGGGTGGGAAATAAAGTCAATTGACCTTATTTCCATTGACCTTATTACCTGTCACCTATTTATTCATACAAATATGTACATCCAAGGGCGTACCCAGGATCAAATGTAGGTGGGCGAGGGCAAAGTAAATATACTTGTTTCTTAAAAACTTTCTAGTTAATATTTTAAGGCCCTTACTTTGTCTGCTTTTGGCAGATACAGAAAAAAAAACCAAAGCTGCGCTGTCTGTTAAGTTAGCAGGTTTTGGCTCTGACAGCAACTTTTTCATTTATGAGTCTTTCTGATGTTAACAGAAAAATTTTCCAAGCTGGAATTAAGCTGAAAAAACTGCATAGTGTGTTTTCCCGGCGAGGCGAGGTGTTTGTACGTGTGTCTGCTGACAGTGAGCCGGTTGCTGTACACAGTAGCGCGGACTTATTCAACACAATTAGTTATAACACATTAAATAATGTCTAACGTATATTGTTCCTCTGCCATTATTCATAATTGTATTATTCTTATTTTTCCCTCCTCTTTGTTTTCAACCTCTGTTAAGTCTGTAAATAACCACCACTTTTCTGTTATTGATTTATTATTTGAAGTTGTATCTCCCTTATGTTATTCGTATGTCGACGGATAAAGAGACACTCAAACAGACGCGGTATTGGAAGTGCGGTACAAGGCGGTACATAACTATACCGCATCTGTTTGAGTGTCCGTTTAATCATTTTCTAGCGTTGACGATAATCATTCGGTACTGGTAAATATTCTTTGTAAGCAAGACAATGGGCTAAATGTTGTACACTTCAATGCTCGTAGTCTTAATAATGAAAAATTAGATTATGTGAGACACTTATTTGAATACTTGTCTGTCGATGTGATTTGTGTCTCTGAGACTTTGATGCAGAACTTCCTGATAGTTTTTATTCCATTCCAAATTACAATTTATATCGTAATGATCGCGTGGGTAAAATAGGCGGCGGGGTAGCTGTGTATAGTAAATTATTTATAAATGCTAAAATTGTAAGTTGCTCGTCTACGTCTGAAGTTGAGTATTTGTCTGTTTTACTGTCTTATGCCAACATTAAAGTACTAGTGTCGAGTGTGTATAATTTCAATAGATATTCTTCTTTTGAACCATTTTTTGGCGACATCTCTCAACGTCTTCTCGACTATGACCATTACGTTATCTGTGGCGATTTTAATGTTAATTTGCTTAAGGCCTGTATGCAGCTCTCAAGAAATCGGTCAAGAAAAATTTGCCATTATTTCGTGTGTGTGTCCAAGGAATTTTGACATTTTTGATACTTCACAGCCTGTTGCCTCACTCTTTCCTCGAGAAATAAAGGAACGGGCATATATTTCTGTTGCAAACCTGGGTTGCCTTGTGCTCTTTTTTCACAAAAAACTTTAGAAACCCGTAGTAAAAAGCGTAACAAATTTCTTAAGAACTGCGTACTGCCTGAAGGAAATTTGACTCAAGAAAATTTCTTAGCCATTTCTTGTACGTCATTTTGTCTGGACTTTTAGCTTTTCTTAAGAACTGCATACAGGCCTTTAAGCATGATTCCTTATCAGCCAGGTTTCTTGACTCTGTTGCTTTTACTGGTATGTCCGTAGTTAACACTGTTGTGCCTACGAGATTTTCTTGTAATAATCGTCCTAGTTTATTAGATATGTTCATTGTCCCTGAATCAACGGGTGTACGTCTGTTTGATCAAATCTCCTTTATTTCTGACCATGACCTTATTTTTTGCAAGTTTGATTTTAAATTAACAAATGTAGTGGATGCAACGACGAAATTCTCTTATCGTGATTATAAGTCAATTGATTATGACGCTTTGTTTACAGAACTAAATAACTTCCATTGGAATCATTGCACAGTGGTCGATCCCATAGGCCAAAAATAAAAAAATGAAAGTCCGAATTTCGTGTCCAAATATGGCATCTCTATTTCTTATAAGAATAAGGTTTTAAAAGCGATTATTGGTTTTGTTTTGCATGCACTCTTCAAGAATATCAGAGTAGAGAGGACACATAACTAGCTGTCAACTTTCTGTGTAAGCATCATAGTTGCGAAGTGCAAATTGAAAAATCTAAAAACAAGCATAAAAACTTTGTAGAAAACCTTAAATCAAAATGAATTTTTTAGTTGAAGGTATAAACTTTATTTTAATTCAGTTTTTGTGTCATTTGCTTGCTTTGTGTATATAAAAATACTAATGTTCCCTTAGTGCCATTATCAGTGTTCAATAGTTCTTAGAATTATATTTTCAGGTAAGGTTTTAATTGTGTTCCCTCCGGGTCCCTTCAATGATTTCTTTTTTAAACATAAGCTAATGTTTTAAGATTCTCAGTTGTTAAAATCAGCTGCATATTTTCGCTTCATATTGTGTAATTTGCGAAAGAGCAGCTCAACCTTGTTGTTTTTGTGAGTGTTTTTGCATATGCATTGTGAAAGTTCTTCGTCGTGCTTGTGTTATGTTCTTTTTTGTTGTTATGCATGTACCGCAATAGGTTTGGTTGTGCTGTTTTCATGTTGTTATTATTATTTTTATTGTTTAATTGCATTATTTTGACTTTTTTTGCGATAGGTACATCTAACCAGTGTGAACTTTCTCGTAAATATATGACCAAAGTTCAAATGCTGAAAGATCAAGGAAAGCTTACGATTTAATTAAAACCCAAATCGAAAATCAGGGATACGCAATTAATGGCCCTGAATTAATAGAACGTTTAGATTATAATATTAAAAGGATATCTGAGTTCTGGAAAAAATGTTACCGTTCAAAGGCAATAGTTCTTGAGAGAGAGAAAAGGTCGAAGATAATAACTTGGAAGACAATAATTTATTTGTTACCTCGTATGTCCCGCTCCAACAAAACCAGGTGAGAACAATTGTAGAAAAGTAATTTGGAAAAATCCCCGACCATCATCCACCAGATTCTGCCGCCCGATTATAATTCAATTTAAAAAAAGAGTCCGCTCAATTGACCGTCGATGAACAGAAATATTTTAGAGACAAAATAGATCATCTGATGCCAACTCAATATAAAACAGCTACAAAAACAATACAAATTAAACATTCCCTGCAGCTTACAATGGTTGATGGAAAAGTTTGTAACGCACTTTCAGAAACTTCATCAGCAAAATGTTACATACGTAGTGCAAAGCCAACTGAAATGAATGATATTAAAACATGTTTGCAAAAAACAGTTCAAAAAGATCGGTATGAATTCGGATTATCTCCCCTGCATGCATACATTCGCTTTTTCGATTACTTTCTGCATGACACATGCATGTTCCTATTAAACAATGGCAAATAAGAACACAAGAAGGAACAGAAAGTTCAGGAAAGAAAATTACATATCCAGTTAGAATTTCGGAAAAAATGGGACTAATTGTGGACAAACCAAACACTGGAGGAAGCGGATCGTCTAATGACGGAAACACAGCCAGAAATATTTTTAAAAATAGTAGATTATCTGCTGAAATAACAGGCCTGGATATAAATTTAATAGATCGGTGTGCAACATTATTACAAGCCTTCTCTTCTGGTTATCGCGTGAATGTTGAACAATTTAGGAAGTACGCGCTTGATACTGCCGAAGAACTCGTTGAAAAATATTCTTGGTATTATCTCCCAGCTACCGTACACAAAATATTAATTCACGCTCCTGACATTATTGAAAACGCTTTAGTTTCAATAAGAGAGCTCTCAGAAGAAGCTCCCGAGTCTAGAAATAAAGACATTAAAAAAATCAGATATCAGCACACACGCAAAGCTTCCCGCATTTTAACCAGTGATGGGCAAAATTGTATTTACTAAGTATTAAGTACTAAGTACAAAAGTATTTAGGTATTTTTAGGAGCTGCTAAATACCCAAGTACTATTTACTTAGGTATTTAGGAGCTGCTAAATACCCAAGTACTATTTACTTAGGTATTTAGGTGGTGCTAAATACTCAAGTAAAAAGTATTTAGGTATTTAGGAGCTATTAGATATTAAAGTAAGAAAAACTTGAGTATTTAGGAGCTGCTAGATACCAAAGTACAAAAAACAAAAGTATTTAGCAGACGCTAAATACTCTGGTCCAAAGTACTCAGGTACCTTGGGGATGCAAAATACTTTCACTAAAGTACCAAGGTATTTAGTCGATGGCTAAATACTTTCAAACTAAATACTGCATAGTTTAGGAGAAATTTAGAGAATTGACACCTCACCTTACACTCACCTCAACTTACTTTACCACAACTCACTTCACCTCTCCTCAAATCAACTCACCACACCTTAATTTGGGATCTATTTCGGGATTTTTGAGATTCTTCAGACTAAATCAGAATTTTCGAGACTATTTCGGGGTTTTCGGGAATATTTCGGGATTTTCGAAGCTATTTCGTAATTCTTTAGGGACTCCCGGAAACTTTGTTTGAGATTTTGGGATTCTCGGAACTAATATCGGGATTTTCTAGAGTACGTCGGGACTATTTACGGATTTTTGGGACTTATTTCGGACTTTCGGGTCTGCTTCGAGTTTTTTGGGACTTTCGAGATTCTCGGAACTAAAATCCGTATTTTGGGGACTAATTTCAGGATTTTTGTGACTTTCGGGATTTTTGGGACTCCGGAACTGTTTTTGGATTTTTGGAACTCATTTTGAATTTTTGGGACTTTCGATACTATTTAGGGATTGTCGGGAGTAATTTCGGTATTTTTGGGACTTCCGGGTCTATTTCCAGATTTTTGGAACTTTCGGGACTATTTCGGGTTTCTCGGGAATAATTTCAGATTTTCGAGTGTATATCCAGATTTTTGGGACTTTTGGGATTAATTTAGGAATTATGGGACTTTCCAAACTATTTAAGGATTTTTGGGACTATCGGGACTATTTCGTAATTGTCGGAACAGATTTCGGTATTTTTGGGACTAATTTTGGATTTTTGGGACTTTCTTCATTCTTGGGATTAATTTAGGACTTTTGGGATTTTGAGAACTAATTCGGGACTTTTGGGACCTATTTCCGGATTTTTGGGACTTTCGGGACTATTTCTCCATTTGTGGACTTTCGGGACCATTTCGAGTTTTTTGGGACTTATTTAGGAATTTTGGTACTTTAAGAACTAATTCAGGATTTTTTAGACGTATTTCGGATATTTGGGACTATTCCGGGATGCTCGGAACTATTTTCGGGATTTTTGGGGCTTTCGGGAGTATATCGATTTTTTTGGGACTAATTTTGGATTTTTGGAACTTTCGGGATCATTTCGGGATTTTCAGTATTTCGAGATTTTTGGAAATAATTTCGGATTTTTGGGACTATTTCTCCATTTGTGGGACTTTCGGGACCATTGCGAGATTTTTGGGAATTATTTAGGAATTTTGGGACTTTGGGAACTAATTCGGGATTTTTGGGACGTATTTCGGATTTTTGGGATTTTTGGGACTTTCGGGACTATTTCGTGTTTCTTGTTTTCAGGGTTTTCAGGAGTATTTCGGGATTTTTTGAACTAATTTCGGATTTTTGGGACTTTCTTCATTCTTGGGATTAATTTAGGACTTTTGGGATTTTGAGAACTAATTCGGGACTTTTGGGACCTATTTCCGGATTTTTGGGACTTTCGGGACTATTTCTCCATTTGTGGACTTTCGGGACAATTTCGAGTTTTTTGGGACTTATTTAGGAATTTTGGTACTTTAAGAACTAGTTCAGGATTTTTGAGACGTATTTCGGATATTTGGGACTATTCCGGGATGCTCGGAACTATTTTCGGGATTTTTGGGGCTTTCGGGAGTATATCGATTTTTTTGGGACAAATTTTGGATTTTTGGAACTTTCGGGATCATTTCGGGATTTTCAGTATTTCGAGATTTTTGGAAATAATTTCGGATTTTTGGGACTTTTGGGACTATTTCTCCATTTGTGGGACTTTCGGGACCATTGCGAGATTTTTGGGAATTATTTAGGAATTTTGGGACTTTGGGAACTAATTCGGGATTTTTGGGACTTATTTCGGATTTTTGGGATTTTTGGGATTTTTGGGACTTTCGGGACTATTTCGTGTTTCTTGGATCTATTTTCGGGATTTTTGGGTCTTTCGGGAGTATATCGATTTTTTTGGGACTAATTTTGGATTTTTGGAACTTTCGCGACCTTTTCGGAATTTTTGGGACCTATTTCCGGATTTTTGGAACTTTCGGGACCATTTCTCCATTTGTGGAACTTTCGGGACCATTGCGAGATTTTTGGGACTTATTTAGGAATTTTGGGACTTTGGGAACTATTTCGGGATTTTTGGGACTTACTTCGGATTTTTGGGACTTTCGGGATGCTCGGAACTATTTTCGGGATTTTTGGGGCTTTCGGGAGTATATCGATTTTTTTGGGACTAATTTTGGATTTTTAGAACTTTCGGGATCATTTCGGGATTTTCAGGAGTATTTCGGGATTTTTTGAAATAATTTCGGATTTTTGGGACCATTTCTCCATTTGTGGGACTTTCGGGACCATTGCGAGATTTTTGGGACTTATTTAGGAATTTTGGGACTTTGGGAACTAATTCGGGATTTTTGGGACTTACTTCGGTTTTTTGGGACTTTCGGGATTATTTCGGGATGCTCGGAACTATTTTCGGGATGTTTGGGGCTTTCGGGAGTATATCGATTTTTTTGGGACTAATTTTGGATTTTCGGGACTATTTCCAGATTTTTGGGACATATTTCGGAATTATGGGGTTTTCAGGATTCTCTGGAATAATTTCAGGATATTTAGGACCTTCGGGAGTATTTCGGGATATCCGGGACTTATTTCGGATATTTGGGACTTTCGGGACTCTTTCGGGATTCTCGGAACTATTTTCGGATTTTTGGGACTAATTTTGGATTTTCGGGACTATTTCCAGATTTTTGGGACCTATTTCGGATTTATGGGGTTTTCGGGATTCTCTGGAATAATTTCGGGACTTTGAGGACCTTCGGGAGTATTTCGGGATATCCGGGACCTATATCGATATGTATTTTGAATGACTTCATAATGATTGTGGAACCAAGGAGCGTTTCCTAGGTTGCATGAGAGTTAGGAAGCGGGGGTGCGCAAATAATGGCTAGCGAACAAATGGTAATTGAAATGCGCGAAATATATGTTTGTCCGTATGTGATGCGAGAATTTAGAGGAACTATGTACTAGATATTAGACTTCAAATTATGTACATACTAGGTTATACCCGCGGGTTTCACCCCGCGCTTTTATGCAAATAAGAAAAATAATTTAATAATGGAATGGCCTTATTCATAAAAAATAAAGTAGGTTTAAAGAGCTTTATAAATTGACGTTTTCATACATTTTTCAATTTATAAACCTTTTATAAAGCTACTTTATTTTCTTTGAATAAGGCCATTCGATTTTATTTCTGTGCCCATTTCGTTATAGCTCGTTGTTTTTTAAGCGAGTTAAGGTATTTAGGCCGTTTAAAACTATGAAATTATAAAATCTCGTCTGCGCGCTAGGCATACGAAAGATATCAATCCCTCTAAGTTTACCTTAAAATGGTTCCAGGTATACGACGCGTAAACATGTAACCTTCTTGGAAGTGCCACGGCGGGTTCTAATATTTCCAACTCAAATTTAGTAACCTGGCCTTGATAAAATACCACTTCTCATTACTGTAGCAAATGCCTCAAGAGAGCTTTAGATTATAAGGCCGAACCCGGCTCTCCCTTTTCCATTAAATGAAATTTTTTCTATCAGTACGGCACTTATAAAATAAACCTCCATAACAAATTTAAAATACTTCCAAAGATTTTCTATCCTTCCAGAGATATGTATTAAGAAATGTTTAGTATGTATGGGAGGAGACATGCCTCCTTTTTAAATAACTCACATTTTTTCCATGAGCAATTGAAACATTTTGTATACACAACTCCATACCAAGTTCCAGTATTTTTCCACAAACACTTCCGGGGATATGTGGCAAGAAAAAGTCAATTTGCACAGAAAGTGCCACGCCCCTTTTTCTTATAACCCTAATCTTCTTTCATGAATTTAGAATTGATTTTACATACCCCAGTACCAAGTGCAGTACTCTACCATGAACACCTCTAGGGATATGCAGTATAAAAGTAAATTTGTACGGGAGGTACCATGCCCCCTTTTCGAATAACGCAAATTTTTCTCCATGAGTATGGAATTATTTTTGTATACACATCTCGGTGCCAAGCTCCCGTCCTCTGCAACAAACACCTCCAGAGATATGCGGCATAGAAAAATCAATATGCATGGGAGTTGCCACATCACCTTTCCCAATAACTCTCATTTTTCTCCATGAGTATGGTATTAGTTTCACATACATACATACATATGTATTTCCATACCAACCTTGAGTACTTTACCCCAAACATTTGAAGGGATATGCATTATGAAGCTTTCAGTCAGTATGGGAGGTGCTACGCCTCTTTTCCAAAAACCTCGATTTTTCTCCGTGAATATGAACATGATTTCACACAGTGTTGGAAAACTGTTAATCTGATTAACGATTAAAATGTTAATCGCGTTTGACGATTAAAATTAATTAGTCGTTATCAACTGTACGATTAATGATAACATTTTTTGAATCGTTAATCGCTGGCTGCGATTACGTTTAATTAATTTAAAACATTAATCGTTAATCCAATTAAAAATAAAATCTGATTAATTTGTCTAGTTTGTCCGAGTTTGAAACCAAACACCAGTTATAATAATTATTTTGTATTTTACGCTTATAAAAACAACATAATATAAAAAAATTATAATTATTGTTATTAGTAATACATAAAATGGGAACTTTTACAAACCTAGTTTTTAAAACGTTTGTTGGTATATATCTTAATGAAAATGCACACCAAATTGCTTAGATGGATAAGGAAACCCGACTTAGCCATACCGGATTAACTTGGTTTGTGTGCACAGGGAAATTCCAGCATAACTTAATTAATCACCAAAACTACTTGATCGAATTACGAGTTAATGATTAAAAATTAATTTTTTAATCGCGGTTACGATTAACTGTTTAGTCAGATTAAAATTAATCATGATTAACTCTAATCAGATTGAATTTAATCGAATTAACTAACTGATTAAAACATCAGTCGAATAATGCCAACTTTGATTCCACATAGATATCACTATACCAAGTGAACTCTCCCACAAATACTTCCAGAGATATGTATGTAATATGAAAATTCCAATTTGTATGGGAGGGGCCTTGAGTTATCGGACTTACTTTCAGTCTAAGACCATCCTTCCGAAATCCGTAGTAAGTGTACTAAATTTCGTTCTGATCGGAAAACCGGTTAAGGAAGTAGCCTGTTTTTCAATCTAGGTCATAAACCATCTTTGAGCAAAATTTTAATTTCAAACAGGTGGCAATTCTTAAAAAAGTAGTCTATTTTCCAGTCTAGGTCATAAGCTATCTGTGTGCAAACTTTCATGCAAATCAGTTCAGTCATTTACGCGTATTATCTTAATTATACTTTCCTAATACGTGATAACTCTTAAAATAGTAGCCTATTTTCCAACATAGGTCATAAGCTATCTCCGTGCGAAATGTGATGCAAATCTGTTCAGTCGTTTCCGCGTATTAATTTAATTAAAACTTTTTTAACAGGTGACAACTCTTCCAAAAAATTAGCCTATTTTCCACTGTAGGTCATAAGCTATCTGCCTGCAAAATTTCATGCAAATCCGTTCAGACTTTTCCACGTATTAATTTAATTAAACTTTTTTAGCAGGTGGTAACTCTTAAAAAAAGTAGCCTATTTTTCAACGTAGCTCATAAGCCATCTGTGTGAAAACTTCCATGCAAATCAGTTGACTCGTTTATGCGTATTAATTAAATTAAACATTTCTAACAGGTGGCAACTCTTAAAAAAAGTAGCCTACTTTCTAACCTAGGTCATAATATATCTGTGTGCAAAATTTCATGCAAATCCGTTTAGTCGTGTCCGCGTATTAATTTATTTAAGCTTTTTTAACAGGTGGCAACTCTTCCAAAAAATTACCCTATTTTTTACTGTAAGTCATAAGCTATCTGCCTTCAAAATTTCATGCAAATCCATTCAGTCGCTTCCGCGTATTAATATAATGAAACTTTTTTAACAGGTGGCAACTCTTAAGAAAAGTTGCCTATTTTCCACTGTAGATCATAAGCTATCTGTGTGCAAATTTTCATGCAAATCCATTCAGTCGTTCCCGCATATTAAATAAATTAAACTTATTTAACAGGTGGCAACTCTTAAAAAATTGCCTATTAACCAATCTGGCCCATAAGCTATCTGCGTACAAAACTTCATGCAAATCCGTTCAGTCGTTTCCGCGTGATGATTTCCCAAACATCCAAACATACAAACTTTCACATTTATAATATTAGTAAGATATTAGTAAGATGTATGTATGTAGTACAACCAAAAATATTAAGTGAGAGTGGGAATGAGTGTGAAGCGCTGGTTATGCTTGCATTGTGCTAGAGCTCATAACATGAGTACTGCCTCTTATCGAATCTGTTTAATGAGCTTTGCATACAAGCGATTATCTGACGCAGCGGATGACAGGGCGTGACAGCGAAGTCTAGAGAATTTTAATTTTTCGATATGTGACATTTTCAAAGAGAGATGCCACTCTCATTGCTCTCATTAGTCTGTTCCAGTACTCATCAGATCTACAGAATTTACTGAAAAGTCGTTCTTGTACATACATACATTGGGGAATATTTATAGTCAAAATAAAGTCGGCTATAAAGTTAGTTGCCGCCATTTCATTGAAAATTAGGCTATGCATACGCATTCTTCAGTTATGTCTGCCTAACTATATCCTGGAGTACTGGAACAGACTAACTGATTACACTGAACAGCTGATTATGGCGGATTATGCGCTCTATGCCGAGTATAATACACCACTGCTTCACATACGCTGCTTCTCTATGCCCTGCACTTACAATGTAAGTAGTTATAACCAGCGCTTAATGCTTGATGTTTAATATTAAGTGTGTGCATGTATGTGTATGCATATGTTTACAATGAGTTTTAGTTTATGAGTACATTGTGAGTGGTTATTAACGAAATTGGTTATTAATGAAATTAGCGTTTTAAATAATATTGTGAGTGATAACTAAATATGATGAGCTAATTAATAGATTTGCAGAGCGTACTATTAGGGTGATCCAACAATGGTATTAATAAATTTAGTGATAAAGAAAGACAACATCTTAATAAAAGAACAAGTCTGAAATGGACAATTTAGATGATATGAGACGTTAAAAAAAATTAAATTCTTAATTTGAATTTGAAAGAGATTTACTGCCGTTTTTACGAAAGAAATTTAAGTGAAACCTTATTTTTTTTGCTATCAGTTTCAATATTAAATTCAAATAAAACAATAATTTCTCACTTACTGCCGGTTTCACCAGCATCTTAAATGGAAAATGATTTTTTATTTTCTGTGAAATTCCATATAAAATTCAAAAAATTAAAATCACCTTTCACTTAAATAGCCCAGCCAGCAAAATCATCGTAAACAAGCTCGTAATTGGATATTTTCTCGAAGAAAAACCGGATTAAAAATCGTTTATGATAGCCGTTTACGACTCTTTTTCGAGCACTTTTTCGCTTTAAATTGTGCATCGCCTACGAACAGTCGTAAACGGATCGAAAAAGCATTCGTATGCGAATATTTTTACGTCCGTTTTTTAATTGTAAACGAGTCTCGTAAACGATTAATTTACGTTAAAAAAGCGTTTTTTTTACACTGCTTTATCTACTGTTTTTGAATGCTAAAAATAAAGGCAATTAATTAATTCAAATTATTGTAGTTCTTTTATTGAATGGAATTATAATTAATAAATATTTATAGTGCCGGATCTAAGTATTGGCATAGAGAATTTTTCGCAATGTATGCAAAGTTTTTTACTTGAATTTCTTTTCGCACATAATTTTTTTTAAATATAGTTAGTACTTTCAAATCAGATTTTTGAGAAAAATTTTTAAGTATGCAGTTTTATATCCCATTATATTTTAGTATAACATAGTGCAAGCTTGAAGTTGCCAGAAAACCGAGTTGATTTTTGGCAATTTTTTCACGCAGTTTCTTCCATGCAAATTATGTGCGACATTTTTTTTTTGTATGGAAGAAACTGCGTATAAGAAATTGTCAAAAAACAAAGAGGTTTTCTAGCTATTCAAGTGTGCACTTTATTATACTAAAATTAAATGGGCTATAAAACTGCATACTTAAAATTTTTCTAAAAATCTGATTTGAAAGTAGAACTTCTTACTAACTATATATTTATAAGAAACAATTAGAGAAGAAATCAGAATAAAAAACTTTGCATTCATGGCGAAAAATTCTCTGTGCCAATATTTTTTTCCGGCACTGTATATGTGAAGATATTTTCAGATAAATAAATATTAACAAACTATCTATTTCCAAATTAACAATTAAATAAGAGGGGTTTAATGTATATTATAAAGTAGCTGAATTTATTTTTTCTTTTTTGCCGATAGGCTGCCAATTTTTTTTGCCGGTCGTGTGCATATTGGAAGTGCTTCTTTGAAACGGAAATAAAAACTTCTTCGTCGGAGTTAAATTTTTGACGAAAAGATCGTCCTTTGCGTTTGCACCAGTCTGCCAATAAATCACATACTTAATAATTTTCTTAAATTAAATATTTAACAAACTACTTACTTATAAAATATTGTGATTGAAGAAAAATTGTCAACAAAACTAAAATTTTTTCTTGTGCTGACAAATTATTACAAGCCTCTTTCTATTATATTTTTTTGTTTTATCGTTTACGAGCTTTTCTCTAACTTTTTGGCGATACGAGAATCCCTCGTAAAACATAATGTTCGTAAAATGTACGTTTTCTTGCTGGCTGGGAGCTTTCATGAAACTGGCTGTTAAAGATTTTGAAAAAGTTCAACCAATACTAATATACAATATTTTTAAATATTGACGAGGGCGAATCTAAAGTTAAATATTTTTGAAACTTGTTTTTTCTATACTTTTTTAATAAAAAGTGTTTTTTGCCCATGCATCGAAGGTATATTTCTATTAATAAATATATGATTTAATCGCAAAATATTTTTTGTATATGCCCTTATTGAACGCTTACGGAGCAGTTCTCGTGCGTTCACAAACACAGTCACCTTTTAACTTTTGCCGACCTCTGATATATAAAGGCAAACAGTTTAGATACAAGAACAATTATAGTGGGAAAGGTATATATGCATGTACCTATGGTGCTCAATTACTATTTTTACTTTTTATGTTAATTTACATGAGCATGCAATAAAAACAAAAATAAAGCTAACCCTCGTTAACATAGCTACCTCTTTGTTTCTCTTTGAGTATAAAACTTTAATATTTTTCCTGTGATCATTCCATCAGCATTAATTAAACGGTCCACATTCATATATATATTTAATTAAAGCCGAACGTGAAAAGACTCAAAGAGAAATATGTAAGTGTTTTAAATTAAAAGAAATTGTAATATTAATTTATATTCTGATGATGAGGCGATGCTTATACGATTTTTTTGTGGTAGCTAAAACTGAATATAGAGTTTATCTGAAGTCATCCCGTCATGTGTTTGACATAACCTAATATTATCTTTTTGTGGATTTTATAATCAATTATTAAGGTAAAATATACCTACATTTTTAGGCCTCAACCACGCCATTTATTAAGCATAGATTCATCACAGGATCAGCCTGCTAAGCTGTGTAACTGTTGAATATACCGCAAGCATGTGCTGAAAAAAAAAATTAGCCATAGGGTATTTAACCTAGAAAATGGCATAATGTAAGAGATATTTTTTAGGAACAGGGGAGAAGAATTAACAAGGTTAAGCCAAGAAGCATTGAAGTCAAAATAAGGCGAAGAGAGAAATGACATCAGTGAAGCCAGAAGACCTTGACGCGATTTGAATTTTAGCCAACAATCTATGAGCGAAGTTGTTGACGAATGCTACTCTCACGCGAAACCAGCGAAACGAAGGAGACTTGAAGAAGATGAGATAATTTCAGTAAATGGCAGCAATCGCTGTGCGTCAACCATTGCCACCACTCATAGTGATGGACAGAAATTCAGTGAGGCAGAAAGAGTGGAAGAACTTCTGCGCGAGTGCTCAAAGCGACCTTATGCGAATGGCCGCTTCTTTAAAATTGTCCCGGAAGAGACCATTTTAAATGGAAAAATAACGGCAATATGCCAATTATGTCCTGGCGAAAAGAAATGTCACGCTTCTTTCAAAGCTCCGTCTAACTTATATAAACATATAAAGGTAATTTTCCAGTCCCTAATATTAAACATTAATGAACCACCTCCAAATATATTATTCCGAAGAAAATACATAAACAAGCAATACCCGAGTATAAAAATGTGAAGGATAATTGTGATCAGAAGTATTTGGATCAACAGTCTGGAAGTAGAAATGTTAATAGCATACAAAAAACATATAACTATATATAACTGGTGCCAGTCTCTCCACAGTTGAAAATTCCTTGTATAGGAAAATGATAAGTGGTAAGTTATAATTCCATTATTTAGGGGGAAAAAAATCTGGAATACAGTGTAGGTATTCACATCTGGCTGGCTATTAGGTTATATTATTCATTTTCTCCAGTGTGTTGATTTCGTATGCATTTATTAAAAAATATATATTCCTATTTAACGGGATAACCCGATAACAGAGTTCGAAATTACACTGAGAATTTCGAATTCGAAATTATTTGAATAAATGAAATAATGATTATTTTTCTCATTTATTTATTTTATTTCTTATATTATGTTCAAATGGGCCCCATTTAACTTGTTAAATGAAAAAGAGCTTTTTGGAAAACACAATCGTCCACATTGAACATTTGGATTTAACTTTGACGGTTGTTTGACTACCAATAAAAATTCAAAAAAAATATTCAAAATCAAGTTTTTGTGTTTCAATTTGTTTTGTGCGAATGTCTGCTTCATGATATTAACGCATACGGATAACTTGGAGACTTCAAAATGTTTAGTTCGTATGCTCTATTTATCTCTGCGTTCGATAAGACCTCTTGGGAAATAACTAATTACGCCTTGGCCTCTTTTTTGGTGGGCAGACATGCATACAATTTTGACATTTTTTTAATAATTTTTAATTTTTAATATTTTTCAGCAAGGTACATTGAACAGGTAGTATCAGTAGAGCAGCTGATTTGATTTATTTTCAAATTATTTGGTCTCGAAAATGTCAAATATTTTTAATTTTTTCTCACAAAAATTCTGAATTGTTAAAATCCATTTGCATGTGAAACCTTTTTCCATACAAAACAAGCGTTTGAATAGCAGCTTTTGGAACGTTCGCCCAACTCAGCAGCACAACCGCTGATTACTGGCCCTTGTAAAGGATGGATCAATGCTTCGAGAAGCAAACAAATTTACTAGGAAAGAAAGTTGCAACAATTTTTATTTTTTCCAATTTCAATTTTTTATTTTTTATAATTTTTTGTATTTTACATGGCACGCTTTGATTTAGAAGAAAAAATTCAGAACAGTTTTTGACACTTTCGATACCAGAAGCAACAACAAAATACACGCAAATGTTGTTTTTGCTCTACTGATACTACCTGTTTAATGTGCCTTGTTTTTCAGAATTTTTTGAACGTTGGCATGTCAAATGAAAGCTTTTGGGTCTTTCTGATTGGTCGGAGCAGAAAGTATTAGTATTTATAGCTCTCAGAGAGCTTTTATCTCTACTAGCACGGGCTCGGTATACTTCCGTTTTTAATATAACTTATCAATTGTCTAAAATTCTCTACCGAAAATAAAATTTTTAGAGATTTATTTGCGAAGCTTTTTTAGTTATCTTTTAAATCCAAGTTTCAAACTTTGTGCAATATTTAAAAAAATTCAACAAACCTTCGTAAAAATGTCGAGCTTTTTAACACTTTTTATAGAACTGCCTTTGAAGGGAAACCAAAAACTAAACCATATGTCAAGGCGTACATTAGGTAGACGAATTATACAGAGACACAGTGCAATTATGGCTGGCTTAAAGCGAGCAATAGCCGAACAGACACACGTTTGTACGACTGCTGATATTTGGAGCAACACCAGTTATCGTTATCTCAGAGTATCTATACATTGGGTGAGTTTTTAACTTTGTTAAAAAGAACTATTGTATCCTGCAGCGGCATTTGTTCTGGATAGATAATAAATGCCCGCTTTTAAGGGTAAGTTCTGTGATGACTTTTTAACACACTTTTATTAGCTTCACCTGTATGTATGATACTTCTTACCTTGACTGAATAACAATAGCTACAATACAGCAGTAAAATAACTTAGCTGTTTAAAATTAAACGCAATTTTATTATTTGTTATGGAGGAATTATAAATAATAATAATAATAAGGGTATTCATCAAACCTTATAAATGCATTGTAAACCGTATAAACTTATAATTGTGTAAACCTTATAAATGAACTGTCAAAATTTGTACGGAAACTCGTTTACATATTTCTGATAAATTTATCCAGCGATTTCACCTAATAAACTTGATAAAATGAAGCCAATGCAACTCTGTCGCAACTCTAGCTATGTTTTCTTGGGCAATAATCTGGATCCGCATACAAATTTTGCACGCAAATTCAACAACAACGATATGATCCTGATAGAAATCCGGTTCAATTATTATCCGTTCTGTTTGTTTTGTTTCACTGATAATTTGGCCGCAAAGTTTACTAGCCGTGACAAATGAATTCATACACAAACAGACATTCTGCCATTGTTTTTTCTAACTTGCTTCAAATAAATAGCCTTTATGTTATATGTATATTTATTTAAACAGATTTTATCTCTATAACCAAACAAAACAAACGACTATTGTCGCATGTGTAAACGAAAAGATAGTGTGGGTCGTTCATGTAACAGAGTACGTGAACTTATAAGATTATCTGCTTGATAAAGTTATCGCTTTAGATGAATACCACTAATAATAATAATGGTATAATTTCCCCATGAATACGATTTCTTGTACGTTAACTGGAAAATCAAAAAAGAATATGTATGTTAAATGTTTCAAAACTTCAAAGAGGAAAAATCTCAGCTGTTAAGAAGATAGAAAGCGACAGAAATGTTCTTTGTTTTTGTAAAATGAGTTACTATCGCTTTGATAACTTCCAATAGTGACGAAGAAGTGACATCGTGGCGATAGGAGATACAATTTTCTTCATTTCTCAATTTGAAGTAAACAAACCAAAATAGCAGGACACAAAAAGCGTTTTTTTTTTTAGTTTTTTAAACTATTATTTATTTATTTTGTAGCCCCGTGTTATTTGTAATGAAACTCGATGATTTCTAGATTGATAACGAGACTTTGGATCAAAAGTCTGCAGCAATTGCTTGTCATCGATTCCCTGGTATCCATTCATATGATCACATTGCCGAGCAGTTGGAAAGTATTCACAATGAATTTGGGTTGGATGCGAATAAAATTGTGGCTACTGTGACGGACAATGCCACTAATTTTGCTAAAGCTTTTCGAGAACTTGGAGTTAATTGGTTTGATACAAGTGAGCAAAGGCAAATGTTTTTTTATCTTAACAAAACTATTATTTTTTATTTTACACCATTGAAGTCAATTTACAATTCCAAAAATGATTTCTTTGACACTTTATGGTAGATAATTATTAACCCATAAAAAACTTCCTAACATTTAATAAAATTTACATTTTTATGATACTGGCTATATTAGTTATCTTTAAAACTAATGAGCTTATTAAGTACTGAGTTTTATACAATTTTATTTCATTTTAGTTGAAGAAGAAGAATATGCGACAACAGATGAGTGCAATATTCAATTAGGAGGGGAATCAGATTCTGATGCTCCAATATCAGATGACGAAGAGGAGCTTTGTGAACCTGAGGAAGGTGGAAAATTATACCCTCATCTTCCAAGGCACTTACGGTGTTCTTCTCACAGCCTTAATTTGATTGCAACGTTGATGTGCAAAAGGCAATAAATGCATCAAAAAAGTAAAAAAATGCATTCTGAAGCAATCAGCAGATGCAACACCCCGTGGAAATTGATGGGTTCTCCGAAGCAAAAGGAGAAAGTTGTTAAAATTATGGGTTACACTCTTCTTCGTCCGACAGTTGTTAGGTGGAATTCCCTGTATGACGCATTGGTCCAATTAACAAGCGAAGAAGAAAAAATACTTTCCTTAATAGACCAATTGTCAATAAAAAACTCTTTGCAAGAAGATGACATGAGGTTTTTATTAGTTTTTCAAAATAAAAATAAATTCTCTATTTCAAGAGTGGAAGATCGTTCTACCTCGGCAGCCGGTCCGAAAACGCCCTATCTCAACAAATATTAATTCAATATATCGGCAGCTAACATAGAGTGTTTTTAAACCAAATTTTGAAATAGGGCGTTTTTCAATCATTTGCTGAGATAGGGCGCTCTTCCACTCTGCCGACAATATGCTTTCCATTTAAATTCAACCGGTATAGCTGCGAGTAAAATAATAGCACTAAAATTCAAAATGAAGCTGCTGCAAACTTATGTTTATTTATTTATTGTTAATAATTTTTTTTTAAAACTTGGGTTGATCTGTATCAGAAACCGCATAAATAAAACTTTCAAAGCTTGCCCAAAGTTCATAAAAATTTAGATTTTTTTAATTAGATTTCTTAGAAAGATTTTGAGTATGCAGTTTTGTAGCCCATTTAATTTGGGTTTAATAAAGTGCATGTTTCAAGTCGCTTAAAATTACCGTTGATTTTTAAGATTTTTTTTTTTTTGTCGAAGGTGTGCGGATTTTCTTCCATACAACGCATGAACCAAATTTATTGTTATATGTGACCTGGTCTACGAAAAGGGAGCTTACGTGCGAAAACTAGTTTTCTGTGAAAAAGCTGTTAAAAGTAAGAAACTCGTTTCGTCAGTTTCTCATTATCTCGTTAATTGTTCTCCGCGCCGGACGTCCAGTAAGTGTTGTTGTTGGTCCAGTAAGTGTTGTTGTTGGTCGGAATATTATTATAGTTTTATTATTATTATTATTAATATTATTATTATTATTATTAATATTATTATTATTTTTAGTACACTTCTAAGCAAGTTAGGATTTTCTGCTTTTCACCACGTGAAAAAGCATCTCATCTTCCATCCGAATCAACCAAAAAGTGAAAATTGATTTTTTGACACCTAAGCCCCCTTTCCGTAGACCAGGTCACATATATAAGAAAATGCGCACAACCTCGACAAAAGAATTTGACCAAAAAGCAGATCAAGTATGTATGAGTTTCGTTGATAAATAAAGTCATGTCCCGAATGCACCGGTTAAATTTAAATGGAAATCATCTCTATAGATTGCACGAAATTTGTATCGCACTGGTTATTGCACTACAGTTCATGCAATCTTTAGAACTGATTAAGTTCATCAATGATGTGGTAAGATCGACATTACACTTTTCATAATTTCCCCATAACAAGTCAAGTTTTGTTTATCAGACTCTAACATTTCGTGATAGTCAAATGTTTTAAATTATGAGCAAACAAATGTTTTAATGTAATAATTCAAATACCATTATTGCTGCATGTGTAGCATAAATTATGTCTCCGTCCTAAAAAACTTCACTTTACGAGGGAAAAATTCAATTTCCTACTTTCCCAAAGTGTATTAATTCTAAACTTGTAATTTTTGATAATATGCGCCAAAAACGTTTACCGACGATCAAAAGAGGAATCAAAATTTTATGTAATTTGTTAAAAAATAATAATAAACTACTTCTGAGGAACGTGGGAGATATCATGATAAAAACACGAAAGCTGAACTAGAAACACAAAATTTATGATATCAATTTCGTGACGAAAATTATACGCATTTTTTAACTGCCTTTGAAACGTACTGAAAATGCTACTTAGGGAAATTTCGGAAAAATGGGCGTGGCACCGCCCACTTATTCCTGCATATGTGTATCTTGGTAACCGGTTTATCAATTTTTTAAATCGGAATAAAATTAACGCCATCTACCATATAACGGTAAATTTTAGAAATACGAAAATTCCGATATTTCGATAACTAAACACGCCAACTTACAACAGTCTCTTAACAAGACGCAATATTATTGATTTTTTTCTTAATGGGCGTGGCACCACGTCACGAAATTGATATCATAAATTTTGTGTTTCTAGTTCAGCTTTCGTCACTCGAAAATTTTACCTCAAAGAGGTGTTTTATTTGATATCAATCATTTTGGGGTAGCAAATTTAATATCGACCAAAATACAAACAATAACCTAAATGTTTTATTTTTCTCAAATAAATTGCTAAAAATATTATCTAAATCTAAATTATGTATTCAAATCGATGTGTCCATTGAAACACATAATTTTTCGAATACGAAATAAAGCGAAAGAGAATGATCATATCCTTTGTATTCGCAAAATTTAAAAATTAAAAATATATGAAATGATAAAAACTTATCAACTTGTACCAACTTTGGATACAATAAACAACTACATATATTCGTCTGATAGTCTCGTAGTTTATTTTTGTTAAGATTTCTACCGGGTGTGGGGCGCACACATGTGCTTTTTTAAGAAGTTTTACTTCTATCACGTGTACGAGTGGCAATTTATACATATGTATGTAAGTAGTAGCGGCATATTGGGTGAACCAAATGCATTTTTACATATTTATGTACAACTATAGGTAATATTGTACGCGTCTTCCCAGGTAGGTTAATTACTTTAAAATACACACAAATTGTGGTTTCCAAGACATGTACGAAGTGATTAGCACAGCTACATCCTTCAACTTGTCAACTCGCGGGGAATTCCCCGATTTGCACGGAATTTCGGTTTAAGGGGCAATCGGGGAATGGGCAATTTTTTTCGGGGAACTGGGTAAGTTATCTTTATATCTTAAAGTAACCAAATTAGACGGATATGTTAATTTTTAACCATTTTACCCTTTTTGGAACTACATTTTTATACCCGAGCGCACTTGTGCACAAGGGTATTATAACTTTGTTAACATAACGGTTGTTTGTAACAGGCAAAACGAATCGAGATAGATATAGACAAATGTATACATAAATGATCAGAATGAAAAGAGAAATCGATTAATCCCGCTGCACCAATTTCTTCCAAACTTGGCACAGTTGTTAGTCTTGCTATAGCATACCAAATGACCGAAAAGTTTTAAAATCGGACAATAACCACGCTTATCTCCCATATAACGGTAATTTGGAGAAATACGAAATCTTCGATAAATCAATAAATATTAAAGCTAATTTACTCAAAATGGATGCTTGCAACAATTATTTACCAAGAAATACGTGTATGATAAAATTTTGGAAAATGGGCGTGGCACCGCCCACTTATGATCACATATATGTATCTCGGTAACCGTTATACCAATTTGTACCAAACTCGGTATGGTTATTGTGCTTGCCACATAAAAGTAAAACGTTGAAAATTATTGAAATCGGACTAAAATTACGGCCGCTTTTCATATAACCTCAAATTTCAGAAATGCTTGAAACTTCAATATTTCGAAATTTAAGGACGCTAATTTACTCAAAATTTATACGCACCGGCTTGCGGTAGCTTTCGCACAGGTGAAAATCATATACTTAGTACCTGCGCCGGGATGAAAGCTAACGTTTCGGGCTAGATTTGTGAACCTTAGAATAAAATTGACTGACCAGTTTTTGAGAAAATGCCCGAAATGTATATTTTCAGCAGCCCGATTTTTAGTTTTCGGGCGATAACGTTATGATATATTTATACTTTATAAAAACAAAAGACAGCGTTAGATAGCTTGTTTGAAGACCCTTCTACTGATATTCACATCAATGACATGGACTGAGTAGTGCGGAGACAGTGGTAGTTTAAAAAATTGCCTTTTTTCGAATTTCAGGCAGCAGCCACGCCCACAAAGGCATACGAATCAAGACATCCTGGAACAAAATCTTCTTAGTTTTTTTTTGTACTTTAATTCCTGAAAGTTTGAACAAAATTAAATGAAGGTACGTACAGACGCCACATACATACCAAAGCATCTCGTAGTGGAGACAAGAACCAAAACACATTTACCTCTATATCTTTCCAACTAGTGGCCGGAACTTAATATATAAGGTATCATTTGAAAGGTATTGGCCTATAGAATATTACTAAATATGTTGGGTGTACCCACATGCCCTCTTAAAACGGCAAAAGCCAAAAAACGTTTTTTGTTTCGCAACACTTCAGCCTAATTTATAAGAGTCCGGTTAATCGTTTATGAAGCTTGAATACATTTTCTGGAAACACTCTGCAAGACCTTTCCAACGACATCGACATGTCGATTGGACGTCTGTATAAAAACTTCCAAATCTCGTGTATATATAAGCGAGTCATTTCAGCATGCTACTGTGGCTGATTTCGTCACTCGCGCGCACTGCCGTGCGCTGTGATACTTCTTTACTTGTTTTATTCAATAATTAATATTTTTTTATAAATGTCTAGCTCATTATACATATAACACCGTGCGATAGTCAATTGTACACACAAAAAATCAATATATTCGCGAAACCATGGGCCAAACATAGTAAAATTGCGTTTTTAGTTTTTCATTCTGACGTGAGTAACATTATTAGGATTAACATTCCTAGTATGTACATTAGACTGCATCACTCCCCATACAAAAAAAAATTGCTACTATTTTTCCATTGGAATTATAAAATCTATTATATTTTAAGACGTCCACCAAAATATTTCGGAAAAATATTAAGATTTAAGTGAGCTGGACCGATTTGAAAATACCTCCAAAAATGGAGTTTTTTATGAATAAAAATAGTTTCTTAAAGATTTTTTTTTGAAAAAATCCTCTCAAATGACAAAACGGCTTAAGCTTAAAAAATCTGCAGAAAAATATTTAAAAAAAAAATTTGAACGGAATCGTAATGATGAGATTTTTGTTGCTGTTTTTTAACTTTTTTTAAAGATTGGCATAACAAAAACTTGAATAACTGAACCTAAATTCTTCCGATTTAGACTTAGGAGATGTCATTAGAAAGGTATTTTCTCTACCTTTTTATTTCTTTGCTAATAAACTCATTCAAAGGATGGAAGAGAAAGGTAGGATGAAGGAACGTCATTCAAAGTTGAATTAAGATGTGTTGGTATTTAAAAAAAAAATATTGGGACACGAATGACTTTTTTTTTGGACAGAAATAAAAGCAGTGTGAAAATACCTTTCAACTGAGATCCCATAAGTCTAAATCAGAATAGTTTTGGCCCAGTTATTCAAGTTTTTCGTAAATCAATCTTTGAAACAAGTAAAAAAACAGCATCAAAAAACTCATTCTTACGATTCCGTTTGAAAGATTTTTAAATATTTTTATGCAGATTTTTTAAGCTTAATCTCTTTTGTCATCTGAGGGGACTTTTTTCAAAAAGTTCTTTAAGAAACTATTTGTATTCATAAAAAATTACATTTTTGGAGGTATTTTCAAATCGGTCCAGCTCACTTAAATCTTAATATTTTTCCGATATATTTTGGTGGACGTCTTAAAATATAATAAATTTTGTAATGCCGGCGGAAAAACCGCCACTTTTTTTGGTGATGCAGTCTAATGTACATATATACTACCCTTCCCAATTTTAGTTCATACAATCTACGATGAAAAAGATGTCAAGAGTGTATGCGCTAAAAGTGGGCAGGGTAGTAAATAAATACATACCTACAAAAGTATGCACCCTGTGGGGAAAATCTCTAGTTCTGAACTGGTGCGCTTCTAGTACATTTAGACCCAGTACTGGTTCGCGATAAATCTCTTTTGCATGCAAGCAACTGGCGAATTTAACATGGCGATGTCCTAGGAAGTGTCAATTGACCCCCGCTGCATCCCTTTTTCGATAGTTCTGAACTAGTCCTAAATTCTATAGTTCCGAACCAGTTCTAAAATCGACAGACGAAAGAAAAAAGTATCATGATTTTTCAATCTTTTTGGTTCTTCCGTGAGTGCGATTTTAAGTTATTTTGGAAGAAATGTGTTTTCAATTTGAAATTAAATTTGTTTGAATGATTTAAAAGAAATGTACGTTTACATACCTTTAGCTGTAGCTGAGTTTGCAGGGGTGCTCGCTGTTATTTCTTAGATTCCAGACGGTCCCAAGATGTTGAAATGTTAACACAAATTTTAGTTTTGTATTACCAAGCTATGAAAAAGCATCTGCGAAGCACAGAATAGAAGCGTATATGAACGAAAAAGCCGCCGAACACATATCTATGTAAAGTAAACAAGCCCCCGCTGCATCCCTTATTCGATAGTTCCGAACAAGTTCTAAATTCGACAAATAAGATCTAGTTTGTTCTGCATCCCTTTTTCTATAGTTCCGAACCAGTTCTAAATTCGTCACTTTAGATATAGATTTCTAGTGAAAAAAACTGAAAAAAATTCGCCGATTTTGTACTGGTGGGGATCTAGTTCCTGTCGGACTAGTTCCTTTTGACGACAAAGACCTAGTACGGAACTAGAAATTTGATTCACTAGTCCGCGGTTTCTCTGCAGGGCATGTACATATGTAAATGTGTAAGTAGGAAGATAACTGCACGCACATTTAGAATTGCCCGCTAATCATCAAAAGCGAATTTTGTTTTAAATGTTATTGGCCTCTTTCGTGCATAACCTTGATTGCCTTCTAAGAAATTTCCGAAGTTAAATTCTTTCAATTTTTAGCGGCTCCAATGAAATCTTGAACAGTATCCGACATGCATAGATACATACTTGCATATGTAAATATGTATGTACATACATACATCGTTATCGGCTATAGTGCTTCAATTAAAATCTCAATTTTTTTGCTGTTCAGACATTTTTGGCGCAATTAGGTTTTTTGTCTCGCTATGCCGCAATCGAAATTGAAATTTCTATTCAATGCCCTTACAATCAAAGTTAATTAATTTTAAGAGCAATAACAAAAACAATTCGACTGAATTAATGGATTCAGGCACTTTCCATTTCTATTAACAACACAAAACCCTTATGAATGAAATGAGATTGCAATTCAAAAATCCAAAACATATTTGGTATGAATGAACATGCGTAGGTATGTGCATACGAATGTGTAAATATATACATATGTATGTATTTATAAAGATATAGTGTAGGGATACTCCCTAGTTCATTATCAACTGTTTGTGGAGTCAGTCGCCTCCCAGCAAAAAACACGATTACCACAGGAACGAAAGTAGAAACGAGCTAGGCGACGGGAATCGCTTACCCTTTCGCTTCAAGAAGGCCTTATTTTAACATGGGCATGTCATTGGAGGTAAGCCCTTACCCGCAGCATTACCTTCAAACGAAGGGAGAACGCATGGATAAACAGAATCCAGAGAAGCGAACAAAGAATGCCTTACAGAGAAACTAATGTAGACTGCCTAGATAAGTACATACTTATTTATATTAAATTTAAATCAGAAAATGTTTTAAAAGATTAAAATTAATTAAAATTTTTATAAATCAGCTTTTATACAAACATATGTATGTATGTATTTAGGTATTTGGATTTTCTTAAAAATCGGTATGTACATACATTCATTATTAATTAAGCTTAAAATTGTACTTCCTCACTCTTGTACTTCACTTCATCGACTGACTTCAACTTCGCTGCAAATTGAACAAAGCAAAACATGATTTTTATGCGAGACAAATTTCCACAGAAAGTAACGGTAGAAAAAGAACTTTTGGATATTCATTCTATTTTTCAGCTGACTACGATGCAGCATTCTACTTTGCATTCCCGGAAATGAAGCAAAGAAGCGAAACAAATAAAACATTGTAGGACATTCTACTTTGCATTCCCTGAAATGAAGCAAAGAAGCGAAACAAATAAAATGTTGGAGGACATTCTACTTTGCATTCCCTGAAATGCAGTAAAGAAGCGAAACAAATAAAATATTGTAGGACATTATACTTTGCTTTCCTGGAAATGAAGCAAAGAAACGAATTAAAAAGGAAATGTTATAGGACATTCTACTTTGCACTCCCCGAAATGAAACAAAGAAGCGAAATAAATAAAATATTGTAGGACATTCTACTTTGCAATACTAGCAATGCATAAAAGAAGCGAAAAAATTCGAAGGCATTATAACGCTATGCCTTCTAGAACACGTTACCACTAAAAGCGATTACCCATTTTTTGCTGGGCTTCTTCATACATTCATACATACATACATATGTATGTATAAATTATATCTATAATTAAATACAATATGCAGAATACTCTAAATGGAACAATAATATTCTTGATTGTTACGAATGATTTTACATAAAAGAAAGAGAAATCCAGCGGCCGGCCCTGGTATATGGTGACAGCATGGGCGTTGCCAGGATGGAATTTAGGGGGGGGCGGGGGGGGTTGGCGACATATAAAAAAACCCAAAATTTTCATCTTTACATATTCATGTTTCTGGCATGCGGGGGACGATATGTACTTGCCAATTTGTTTTACAAAAATTATTTAAAAAGCAGACGTCTCGGTTGCTCAGCAAACCGGTTAATCGTTTCTGCAATTATTTCACATTGATTCTCTAAAACAAATTTTCGATGTATTCTTAAAATACATAAACCTAAAGGTAAATTTTATAGGAAATTAAACTAACAATTTATTAAAACTAGAAGTAACCTCAAGCTCAAAATTTATTTAAAGAACTTCGTGAAAGACAACAATTAATCTTGTATTGTTAGACACCTGATAACCCAGGATAATTTTTAAGTTCTTAAAAGACATTACTCTTATGGTGCAAAGTATTTAATATCACACTTTCAAACTAAAGCTTTCTTAACCCTAGAAGCCTAATCTATTTGGGAGTAACGTAAAGCCTAATATAAAATATAAAATATACTTAGTCCTGCCTTATTTTTTAAAGAATATTGAAGTTGTGAGTTTGACTAATAATAAAACATAGTTTTATTAATAAAAACTATAACCACATTTATTTAAAACAACAAAACGAAAAGTAAATTTTGTGTTAAAATTAAAAAAAGACCCATTCCATATACGCTTGCAGACGTAGATTATACTTTTAGGGTTAACCCTTTCAGTACAAAAATTCAACCACTGGTTCTAAAAAATTTTAAATATGTATACCGGCTAATTTTGGATCGTTCATTTTAAAAATCACATACAAAAATGTGTAAAGCTTTGAGGTTTGCGGTCATTCAGGGTCGTTTTTAATGGTCAGGGTGTTTAAAAAAGGAAGGGATCTCAGCTATTTTTATTTTTTGCTTTGTGAAATATATTTCAAAACTATGAATAATACCTAATAACTTTTCCGAATCTTTTCCGAAATTATATTGCTCACTATCGACTTTTCTGCCGCTTTTTACTTTTTTGACAAACACAGTCAACTGCAACTGCAGCTTGCACTTTAGTTTGATATATAGCTTAATTCTGTGGCTGCTACAGATCGGCCTAACTAAGTCGTACGGCTGGCGATTGGTACATTTGTACAGATTTGTACATTTTCGCAGTTACAGAGTAGTGTTGTTTGCAAATTCTTTTATTGAGCTGAACACAAATTTCTAAAGAACACCACTCTGTGACTGCCAAAATATACAAATCTGTACAAATGTACCAATCGTGTGACACTGTCTTTAGCCCAGTACCACATCCTACAGCTTCAAAATCAAAAAGGAAAGGAACGACAATATTAGCGTGTTCCCGCATTCCATGATTTAGTGAGAAATTGTTCGCAAAATATATGATAAATGTGTGAAAGGAAACGAATTCGGACTATTTCGGACTAATCCTGGAGTACGGGAACAGGCTAGTTTTCTGTAGCTAACAGTGATACTATATGTTCAATGAAAGGAAACAAACTTAATGTGTGGCCACAAAATCAAAAAAAGTTTTAAGATGGGAAGAGTTACCCTCGACTTGTGAACTAAAATGTATCACAATTTATACTAAGCTAAAAATAAAAGTATCTTTTAAAAATTCGATGAAAAACGTATCATTTTGATCCATTTGGATCAAAGCGGCAACACTGATGATATCCCAAAGTTAAAAAAATAACTAAAACCGAGATTTCTTTGATTTTCGCATCGAAAGAGTTAAACGAAGATAAGGCACTGTAAATGCAACATAAAGTTTTGCCATTGCGTTTTCGTCTGATACTCATATTGTGATTCATACATATCGCTACCTAAAGGTGAAAAGGCGCCAAGTGCATTTTTTTCGAAATTTTGGTTTTGATGCGGAATGACAGGTAACTACATCGATTTTTCGTCTTGGCATCTTTTCACCCTTAGGTGACGATATGCATGTGTTCAAATTACCTAATTGCTATAATTCAAGTTGAATTTGAAATTTAACATATGGAAACCCTTTTCAATACTCTTTCGTATAAACCTATATTGTAATAATTCATTTAATTTATAATATATGTAATTGTATTTCAATTTAGTTTTAAAACAGGTGATAACCCTCTCCAAATACCGCAGAAAATTCTATATGTTCAAGCTCTAAATTAGACACTTTAACTTGAGTATAATTAATTTAAATTCGACTTTTAAAACAGGTGGCAACCCTCTTCAAAATATTTTCCAACTATAACCTTTCGTCTGACACTCATTGTGATACATATTCTAATTACCTAATTCTCTTAATTCAAGTACCATATGATTATTCAAACAGGTGGCGACCCTCCTACATCTAGTTAAGAACTAAAACCCTTACCAAAATCCTTTCGATTGATACCCATATTGTAGTGATTCATTCACTAATAAATTTTTAAGCGGGTGGTAACCCTTGTAAAACACCTCAGTAATATTCTAAATGTTCAATCTGAAGGTTTCTAAACAATCTTTCGTTTGACACACATATTTTAATTTTTCAGATACACAGCTTGCGAATAATTAATTTAAATTTGTGGCAACCCTTTCCAGTACTCCATCACAAATATTTATTTCCTAAGATATGCAGTATGAAGAATTCCGCTTGTATGGGATGTGCCAGGCCCCTTCGTCTAATCGAGATTAAATCTATCCTATATTTTAAGTTGGGATTAATGACACCAGTGCACAAAATTTTATGGAGATCGGTTGAGTAGTTAAAGCGTAGTAAACAAACAAAGTTAGTTAAGATTGCATATTTTAGTTGTATATAGCGCATATTTTTGAATCTTGAGTGCATATTTCTTATGTGCGCATATTTTCGATTTTTTAGTGCCCTAGTGATAAGGTTTAAACAATTTTTTTTT
>NW_023458568.1:20562327-20565248 GCF_013731165.1 Rhagoletis pomonella | reverse complement strand
CTATGTTTTTTGTACGTAAGTGAGTGCAATATTAAAAGCAGCAACTCATATCCATCTATGTATATCGCAAAGCTTGAGAATGGGTGAAGCGATTGTTTTTTTGAAATTTCGGCCACCTGCTGCAGACGTTCGAAGGATGGCTAACAAAAATCTCGATATATAAAAGGTGCCTGGAACCTCGCATACGAACCGAATTTTTCATACTCCATGTCTCTGGAATTGTTCATGGTAGAGTTCTGGAACTTGGTATGGAGATATATGAAATCCATCGCATACTCTTGGAGAAAAATTGGAGCTATCGGAAAATGGGGTGTGGCACCTCCCATACAAGCCGAATATTCATACTGCATATCTCTGGAAGTGTTCATGGTAGAGTAATGTAACGTGGTATTGGCGCATACGAAATCGATCGCATAATCTTGGAGAAAAAGTGGATCTATTGGAAAAGGGGTCGTGGCACCTCCCATACAAACCGAATATTCATACTGCATATCTCTGGAAGTGTTCATGATAGAGTAGTGTAACGTGGTATTGGCGCATATGAAATCCATCGCATAATCTAGGAGAAAAAGTGGATTTATTGGAAAAGGGGTCGTGGCACCTCCTATACAAACCGAAATTTTCATACTGCATATCTCTGGAAATGTTCATGGTAGAGTACTGGAACTTGGTGTGGAGATGTATAAAATCAATCGCATATTCTTTCAGAAAAATTGGAGCTATTGGAAAAGAGGGCGTTGTACTTCCCATACAACCCGAATATTTCATACTGCATATTTCTGGAAGCGTTCATGGTAAAATTTTTGAACTTGGTACGGAAATATATGAAATCAATCACATACTCATGGAGAAAAATTGGAGTTTTTGGAAAAGGGCGCGGCACCTCCCATACAAACCGAAATTGTCATACTGACTAATTGAAAAGAGGGCGTGGCACGTCCCATACAAACCGAATTTTTCATAATAAATATCTCTAGTAGTGTTCATGGTAGAGTACTGGAACTTTATTCGGACGTGGCACCTCCCATACAAGTCGAATTTTTCTTATTGCATATCTCTAGAATTGTTTTTGGTAGAGTACTGGAACTTGGTGTGGTGATATATGAAATTAATCGCATAGTCATGGAGAATATATATTGCTATTGGAAAAGGGTGCGTGGCACCTACCATACAAGCCGAATTTCATACTGCATATCTCTGGAAGTGTTCATGGTACAGTACTGGAACTTCGTATGGAGCTATATGAAATCGGATTCATACTCATAGAGAAAATTGGACTCTTTGAAAAGAGGGCATGACAAAGTACAAACGTACTGACTTTTACTTCTCTTTGAATTTGTATATAATTCTTCTGTAGGTATATTTGTGAGTGAAATCCTAAATGGCTGGAGGGATTTTAACAAAGTTTTGTGTGCGTGTTTGAGTGGGTCTCTGGATAGTTAGTTGATATAAATATTAAAGAGTATTGGAGCTAACACTGACCCTTGTGGTAGACCAATATCTACTGCAACCTTTGTGTGTGTGCCAATCACCGTTTGTTGCTTCCTATCAGAAAGAAAACTACGGAACGATGTAAGTTCGATGTTATCTAAATCAATATATTCGAGTTTTTTTTAGCATTATTTCCCTGTCGATCGTCTAGAACGCTCTCTTAAGGTCCACAAATACCGCCAAGATAGTCTTTTTGGAATTCAGGTCCTCCTTCCATTGTGATAAGATCAAGTTTAGCGCTGTTTCGCATGAGTTATTATCCCTAAAACCTGACTGCTCCTTAATTAATATTTTACTTGCCTCAATATAGTTTATTAGTTGATTTTGACAACCGTTCGCAGTATTTTTTCTAAGTTGGGAAGGGTGTTTTTTGGCCTGAGTTCCTCCGATGTTATAGTGTTTTTGACCTTTTTTATTGGGACAATGGTCGAAGTTTTCCATTCTCTTGGAACTATTCCCAACTGAAGGCTTTTATTTACTAATAGGGCGTAAAAGCGACCCATGTATTCAACGGAGTCTTTGGTTACACCCTCGGATAATACATTATTTCCACCAATTTTTATTTTGAACTTCTTCACTATATGGATAATATCATCTGTACTAATCTCACAAAATTTAAAGGTCCCTTGACTATTTTCCTGTTGAATCGGATCATAATTAACGTTTTCTATATTCCTATTAATATCGATGATACTATCAACAAAGAAATTGTTTAACTTGTCAGCAATTTCAGAACTATTTCTATATATTTTACCGTTGATTAGAACTTCTTTGATGTTTTCTTTGTGATCTGTATTATTGACAATACTCCTCAAATGTTTCCACATTTAACGACTATCACCTCTATTAATTTCCACCTTGTATTCCATATATTGTATTTTTTTATTCCTAATAATTTTTTTATACGCTTTCTTTATTTCATTGTATTCTACCCAATCACCAGTGATTACTGCCCTCTGGTATAACTTAAATTTTTCTTTATTTTCAGTCAATTATCTGTCGTACCATTTATTTCTGATTTTGACCCGCTTTTGTACACGAGAAGTTAGTTGATTCATACTCGAAATCAAACAATTATTAGTATGTTCGAGCATACCATCAGGACTGAGACCATTCAGGTCAGTGAAGGTGCATTGTCTCAAGAGATTTATGAGGTTGTTTGCTCTGTACCCCTCCCACGAAGTGATTTCAGACAGTTTATTGATAGGGCCCTGTTTTTTTATATTGCATTTGAACATTATAGTTTCATGATCCGATATTCTATGTTCCTCCGCTTTTTCACATGAAACTTCCTTACCGTTCGAGTACAATAAGGCAGTCTGCACACGGTTCGTATAGCTTTAGACGCGTATAAAATTTTTTATGCAGCGACGATTCCTCTATGCCTCAAGATCTGCATACGAAGCAACTTCAAAGCGTCAAAGTATCAG
>NW_023458568.1:20560660-20562227 GCF_013731165.1 Rhagoletis pomonella | reverse complement strand
CTGATACTTTGACGCTTTGAAGTTGCTTCGTATGCAGATCTTGAGGCGTAGAGGAATCGTCGCTGCATAAAAAATTTTATACGCGTCTAAAGCTATACGAACCGTGTGCAGACTGCCTTATTGTACTCGAACGGTAAGGAAGTTTCATGTGAAAAAGCGGAGGAACATAGAATATCGGATCATGAAACTATAATGTTCAAATGCAATATAAAAAAACAAGGCCCTATCAATAAACTGTCTGAAATCACTTCGTGGGAGGGGTACAGAGCAAACAACCTCATAAATCTCTTGAGACAATGCACCTTCGCTGACCTGAATGGTCTCAGTCCTGATGGTATGCTCGAACATATTAATAATTGTTTGATTTCGAGTATGAATCAACTAACTTCTCGTGTACAAAAGCGGGTCAAAATCAGAAATAAATGGTACGACAGATAATTGACTGAAACTAATAAAGAAAAATTTAAGTTATACCAGAGGGCAGTGATCACTGGTGATTGGGTAGAATACAATGAAATAAAGAAAGCGTATAAAAAAATTATTAGGAATAAAAAAAATACAATATATGGAATACAAGGTGGAAATTAATAGAGGAGAGTCGTTTAATGTGGAAACATTTGAGGAGTATTGTCAATAATACAGGTCACAAAGAAAACATCAAAGAAGTTCTAATCAACGGTAAAATATATAGAAATAGTACTGAAATTGCTGACAAGTTAAACAATTTCTTTGTTGATAGTATCATCGATATTAATAGGAATATAGAAAACGTTAATTATGATCCGATTCAACAGGAAAATAGTCAAGGGACCTTTTTAATTTTGTGAGATTAGTACAGATGATATTATCCATATAGTGAAGAAGTTCAAAATAAAAATTGGTGGAAATAATTTATTATCCGACGGTGTAACCAAAGACTCCGTTGAATACATAGGTCGGTTTTACGCCCTATTAGTAAATAAAAGCCTTCAGTTGGGAATAGTTCCAAGAGAATGGAAAACTTCGACCATTGTCCCAATAAAAAAGGTCAAAAACACTATAACATCGGAGGAACTCAGGCCAAAAAACACCCTTCCCAACTTAGAAAAAATACTGCAAACGGTTGTCAAAATCAACTAATAAACTATATTGAGGCAAGTAAAATATTCATTAAGGAGCAGTCAGGTTTTAGGGATAATCACTCATGCAAAACAGCGCTAAACTTGATCTTATCACAATGGAAGGAGGACCTGAATTCCAAGAAGACTATCTTGGCGGTATTTGTGGACCTTAAGAGAGCGTTCTAGATGATCGACAGGGAAATAATGCTAAAAAAAACTCGAATATATTGATTTAGATAACATCGAACTTACATCGTTCCGTAGTTTTCTTTCTGATAGGAAGCAACAAACGGTGATTGGCACACACACAAAGGTAGCAGTAGATATTGGTCTACCACAAGGGTCAGTGTTAGCTCCAATAATCTTTAATATTTATATCAACTAACTCTCCAGAGACCCACTCAAACACGCACACAAAATTTTGTTAAAACCCCTCCAGCCATTTAGGATTTCACTCACAAATATAC
>NW_023458568.1:20559467-20560560 GCF_013731165.1 Rhagoletis pomonella | reverse complement strand
AGGGACCCATGTATTCAACGGAGTCTTTGGTTACACCCTCGGATAATTAATTATTTCCACCAATTTTTATTTTGAACTTCTTCACTATATGGATAATATCATCTGTACTAATCTCACAAAATTTAAAGGTCCCTTGACTATTTTCCTGTTGAATCGGATCATAATTAACGTTTTCTATATTCCTATTAATATCGATGATACTATCAACAAAGAAATTGTTTAACTTGTCAGCAATTTCAGTACTATTTCTATATATTTTACCGTTGATTAGAACTAGGGATGGGTAGTGGGGGGCTAAAATTCGATTTTTTCCGAATTTCGAACATTGCCCAACCATTCGATTATTCGATTCGAAATTCGGTGGTCCAAATTCGATTTAATTCCAATTTTTTCGAATTTCGCAAAACTTTTTGAAGTGAAACTTCTTAATCGAGTTCGGAGATGTTTGCGTTAAATATTTAACACCAAGTCATAAAATCTGTATTTAAAAAAATTAGGAGTAGAATTAAAGGCTCGTCCTTTGGGTCTGCAACATGGTTTTAGTTCTATGAAAAGGGTTGCCACAGGTTAGAAAATCAAATTCAAATAATCGCTTCCGCAGATGTTTGCGTTAAATATTTAACACCAAGTCATAAAATCTGTATCGTTCGTTCGATTTTCAAAAAGGGGGTTGGTGTCAAATGAAATGTAGATGTGTAACATGGTTTTAGTTTTGTGCCATATGTAAGAAAATCAAAATTAAATTATTTAATAAGTTAAATAAATTACTCCAATATGGGTATCAATCGAAATGGTTTTGAATAAACTTTTTTTTTAATTACATTTGGGAGGGTAGCCACCTGTTTGAAAAGTCGAATTTATTTAAAGGTGTTGTACTTAAAATACTATGCAACAATTAAAATATTTTTGAGGTGCTTGAATGTAGTGGCCACCTGTTTAAAAAGTTAATCTAAAATTACACTGTGCGACAGCCGAAATCAGCCCGTACTTTGTTAACATTTTCTGAATGTCTACCCATCCAGTAGTAAAACGCTCGATGGATTTGCAAAAGTTAGCTTGTATTTTTATTTTATGGCCTACTGAAGTTTTCATA
>NW_023458568.1:20559184-20559367 GCF_013731165.1 Rhagoletis pomonella | reverse complement strand
CATTCCTAATTAGAACTTCTTTGATGTTTTCTTTGTGATCTGTGTAATTGACAATACTCTTCAAATGTTTCCACATTAAACGACTATCACCTCCATTAATTTCCACCTTGTATTCCATATATTGTTTTTTTTTTTTCTAATAATTTTTTTATACGCTTTCTTTATTTCATTGTATTCTACCCA
>NW_023458568.1:20555988-20559084 GCF_013731165.1 Rhagoletis pomonella | reverse complement strand
TGGGTAGAATACAATGAAATAAAGAAAGCGTATAAAAAAATTATTAGAAATAAAAAAATACAATATATGGAATACAAGGTGGAAATTAATAGAGGTGATAGTCGTTTAATGTGGAAACATTTGAAGAGTATTGTCAATAATACAGATCACAAAGAAAACATCAAAGAAGTTCTAATAAGGAATGGGTAAATTCGATATTCGAAGCTTCGATATTCGAATTTTAATCGAATTTTAGCTCCACAATGGCGAGTTTTTGAAATCGAACTTTGTGTTGCTAAAATTCGAACTAAATCGAATTTTTCCAGAAAAAATCGAATTTCATCTTTATTTCCAAAAAATCAACTCTTCAAATTTTTTCTTTCTGACTTAATTTGCCATCACTGTATGTGGCACTCCATTTGTCTTAGGGATTCAAGGAAAAAATACATGGTTTTCGATCTGATGCATAAAAACAAAAAATCTGTGCCAAGAAGGAACTGTTATTCCAAACTCAAATTAAATTTTTTTTTTTATTAATAAAAACTAGTTTCTTTGTTGTTTTTTTATTTGAAATTTTTAGAGGCTTTTACGTAAGTAGCATGAAGCTTTTACCTGAGAAGACCCCTAGTAAAATTTTCTGGAGAATAATTATATTTTAACTATTTTTTCGACTTTTTTGAAAACTACTTAGGCCGAGATATGAAAACTTCAGTAGGCCATAAAATAAAAATACAAGCTAACTTTTGCAAATCCATCGAGCGTTTTACTACTGGATGGGTAGACATTCAGAAAATGTTAACAAAGTACGGGCTGATTTCGGCTATCGCACAGTGTAATTTTAGATTAACTTTTTAAACAGGTGGCCACTACATTCAAGCACCTCAAAAATATTTTAATTGTTGCATAGTATTTTAAGTACAACACCTGGTATGGAGTTGACGGTTCACCCAGTACATGAAAAGTATAACAGTTACTTGAAATGCGTTTATCTTAACACTAGCAGACCCGGCGAACTTCGTCCCGCCCAAAATTTTTATATATTTTATTGAAACTTTTTGGTCCAACATTTTCACCAACAATTCACGTTTACGATTTTCATTGGCACATTTGTCTGCTAAGATTAAGGTTTGGTGGTCATTTTCCGCTTTAAATAACCTAAGGAAAGTGTTATATCCGTTCTTGAAATTCTCCAGTTGTGCGGCACGTCATAGCACGGTTATTCGCAAAGCGAAATAAATTTTTTTCTCTTCACTCCCTGGCGGCAACAATGACCCGGTTCTATAGTGAATGTCCTAGAAGCTTTACAGTATAGTAGGTGGCAATTTCAAAATGGGTGCGAATAATTGTTCTACAGAAATGCAATATACATATACTTATTTCAGATGAAATACCTTAAAAGTTTGAACGCATAATAATATTGGAAAATCACATCCATTGGGCCAATTGCAACGCAGGAGCGTTCGATATACTCAATGGTGCAACAGGTCGATTTAATCTGACCTTCACGGCCCCTTTTCTCACTTGGCTAATTTTAGTAATAGCTCGACTTTAGCACCACTTGGCAGCATGTTTTTGCAATAGTATTGCATACATATTTAAAAAATTAGCCAAATCGAATCATAAATAAGATTTTTAGTAATAACTCAACTACAGCGCCAACTGTCGGATTAAATTGTGAAACTAAACCATCCAGAGACCCACTCAAATACACAAAAAGTTTCGTTAAAATCCGTACAACCATTTAGGAGGATTTCACTCACAAACACACCTACAGAAGAATAAAAAAAATCATTCAAAGATAGCTAAAGGTCGGTAGGTTTCTAGGCCTCACACCCCTTTTCAAATAGCCCAAATTTTCTCCATGAGTATGGGCTTGATTTCAACTATATACATATCTCCATACGAAGTTCCAGTACTGTACCATGAATACTTTCAGAGTTATGCAGTATAAAAATTCGATTTTTATGGGAGGTGAAACGCCCCCCTTTCCAACGGCTACCCTCTTTCTTCATGAGTATGCGATTGATTTCGTATATCTCCATACCAAGTTCCAGAACTCTACCATGAACACTTCCAAAGATAGGCAGTATGAAAAATTCGGTTTGTATGGAAGATGACACGCCCGCTTTTCCAATAGTTCCAATTTTTCTCCAAGAGTATGCGATTTATTTCGTACATATCCATACAAAACTCTGGAACTCTACCTAAAAATTTCCAGAGATAAGCAGTATGAAAAATTCGGTTTGTATGGGAGATGTCACACCCCTTTTTACAATAGCTAAAAATTTTCTCCAAGGGTATGCGATTGATTTCGTATATCTCCATACCAACTTCCAAAACTCTACCATGCACACTTTCAGAGATATGTAGCATGAGAAATTCGGTTTGTATGGGAAGTGCCACGCCCCCTTTACATATAGATTTTTTTCAGCCTAAAACCATCCTTGGGACACGTGCGGCAGGTGGCAGTTTCAAAAAAATCGGTTCAGCCGCTCTCGAGCCTTGCGAAAACTAACAAACGGCTTTCTAAATATATATTAGTTGAGATATATTATATATTATAATTATATTTTGACAGTATCCGTTGTTTGTGATTGGCGCAAAAAAATCTTGCCTAGTGACGAATTCGCCCCTTACTTAAAGCTATTTATATTCCAAATTGCATGAAAATTGGAAAACAGGAATCTATAAGCTTATCCAGGCAAAAAGCTACCTACGTACCGAATTTTAAGAAAATCGGACCATAAATACGATTTCTTCGAACAGATCGGTCCCTGGTCCACTTCTCGGACAAGATGGATCATATATGCTAGTATATGCTAAAAAGCTACCTACGTACCGAATTTTAAGCAAATCGGACCGTAAATACGATTTTTTCGAATAGATCAGTCCCTGGTCCACTTCTCAGAAAAAGTGGACCATATATCCTAATATATGCCAAAAAACTACTTACGTACAGAAGTTTAACCAAATCGGACCATAAATGCGATTTTTTGGAATAGATCGGTCCCTGGTCCACTTCTCGGAAAAAATTGATCACATATGCTAATACATGCTAGATCCATAGACCATAGAACTTGAAAGGCTAATTGAAATTGTTGATCCGAATATAGTTCT
>NW_023458568.1:20550833-20555888 GCF_013731165.1 Rhagoletis pomonella | reverse complement strand
CATTTCATGTGTATATTTTAAACAACTCATGCTCAAAATCAAATCTTGAACATCTTGTGCGTATACTTGAACAGATTCTGGTTGAAAAAATAAACACTTTTCAGTAGTAGTTTTACATGCACTTTTTAGAGTGTACATTTAAAACATGGAAGCATGCCTTTCGTCTATCACAATATGCTCGATTTGATTCCCGTTTTTCGATGTGAAGACATCCATGTAGCTTGAGAGAACGAAAACTGACACTGAAGATGGCACAACGCCGAAACCGGTTTGTCTCCAAACCAAATTTGACAAGGGATGACGGAAAATCGTTCCACAATACATCACACTCCTACCCTGTCGGAAACACCAACAACGAAAATGAGAATAGCTTGATGGATCTTTTTATGCTAGAACCCAGTAATACATACTGCCAAGTTTCGGGCCCCGGCGAAGTGGATCATCCTCAGGCTGATTTTTTCGACACTAGCACCAAAGATCCTTTCGTTGCCCACCTTGGCATTTAAATCGCCAAGCACGATTTTTATACGTGTCGAGGGCAGCGCTAATATGCACGCTCTAAGCTAAGAGAGCCCTGGATGCCTCGTCCTTCTCTTCCATCGGGGCATTGGCACATATGAATGGGATGTTGAAGAATCTCGCTTTGATGCGGATTGTGGCTAGACTTTCGTCCACTAGAGTGAACGCCGGTCTCTCTCCCACCACAAATCCAACACCGAATTGCACTCCTTTACGTGGCAACTGTAGTAGACGTCGCAAGACTCACGCTTACCTTCCTCGCCCCGTCCATCGCATTTCGTGGATGGAGGTGATGCCAGCCTTTATTTTCCCTAGGATTAATCCCCAGCGCACGCGGGGTGTTACGCCCTCCCACTTTACCTCGCTCCCAAACTAGCGTTCGGTCGCTACCCAGAGTATTCATGGATATAAATATCCGGACGTAGTTAGCTGCGATTTGAACCGTAAGCACAGGAATCACTTCTGGCCACTCCCAGGTGAATGGCAGTCAAAAGCTTTGCAGTACTGGGAAATGTACAAAACATAGTGGCCAAAAACGAATATCTCAACTAAACCCTGATGAATTTTTTTAAATTCGCTCTACATACCTGTATAATAAGCCAAATAGCCGGACAAAACGTTAAATGATATACATATGTACGTATGTATAAATATGAGGGCGTATTGTACATTTTGAGTACGCAGATTTTTTAGGCTGGTATATTTATTTATGCTAAATATATTACTTGATTTTGTTTTGTCACACTTAAGAAGTAAACGTCTTGGCTGTTCACCCAACCGGTCTGTAGTTTTATCAATAATCTCAGATTGGTTCTGTGATACAAAACTTTCGTCGTACGCTTAGAAAAGAAACAAACCTAAAAACAAAGTAATAAACAATTGAACTATTAATTTATTTATAGTTTCCGTTCAATCAATTTTTGCTCATTGTCGACTGCAGCCAGGTTTTTACCCTTTTAAAATGGAAGTGCTTTGAAGTTATATACAGGAAAAACCTTGAAATTTAGGGGGGCCGAAATTATCAAGCAAGCATTTCTTGGTACTATTTTTGAATATCTAGGCAAAAATTTGAAAGTTAGGGGGGCCGGGCCTCCCCCCCCTGCCCCTACCTGGCTACGCCCATGTCTCCTTCACTAAAGACTAATATCCCTTAACTTAACAAAGTTCGATATCTCGACTAATTTCGATTCGATTTCGATTTCGGCTTAATAATTTTGGATAATTCCGAAATATATATATCTCCATATAAATCGATAACTCGATAAACTTTGGATACCTCTATGAATTTCGATAACTCGGTTAATTTTAATAGCTCCATATTTTTGGAAAGCTATCGACCAATTTCTCTGGTAGCACGATAAAATTCGATAAACAGTGATAACTTGATAAACTTATATGACCTTGAAATTTCGATAACTTCATATATTTTGAAAATTTCAAACACTTCGATTCGCTGAATTGACAATTTTCAGTAAATTAATAAATACCGGTAAATCTATAAGTTCAAAGAACTCGATGCATTACGATAACTCTATAAATTCCAGTAACTCCATAAATATTGATAATGCAATTATTATCGATAACTTGATAAATTTCATTAACTTGACAAATTTCGCTAGTCCCATAAATTTTTATAGCTGCATATGTAACTACAGTGAAACCCACTTAAGTACCCCCCGCATAAGTACCTAACCCGCTTAAGTTCCCTTTGGGCACCGTAAATTTTTTAATGTATTCTGAAGAAAATCCCTCTTTTAAGTACCTCCCCGCTTATGTACCCAACCCGCCTAAGTACCTACATTTTTCGTACCCCATTTACCATTTTACTTATAATTTTCCCCTTTTAAGTGCTTATTTTCAGTGGCAGCGCTACACACCTTCGGCAAAAAAATTATTAAAAATCAACGGTAATTTTTAGCCACTTGAAACTTGCGCATTATTACACTAAAATTGAATGGGCTATAAAACTGTATATGTACTCATAAAAAATGGTAACACTTCTGAAAAACCAGTTTGAAAATTTGATGATTGTTTTTCAGTGTTCTGCAAAATTTTAAGCTTATATTTTAAGTTTCTATGGTATTTGTTAGGGAATGAATTTTTTTTAATTGAAAATTTTAAAAAATTAAAAAATAAACATAAGTGGCAAACAATATCATTTTGAATTTGTTCCAAAATGATATGCACTGTTTGTGTGTATGTATAAGCAATGACTTTTTAATTTAATTATTGTGTATATGACATAACATTGCTTTATCTGTTTTTTTTTGTAGTAAAGTTTTCCTTTATGTGTTTACTTATTTAAATAATGCTAAGATCTTGGTTTTAAATTACGTATACTTCATTAAATGTTCATGTTTTATTCAAGGACTTATTTATGTAAGTTAACAAGAAGATGTAACTACATCACAAATTATGTTCGCTTAAGTACCCGCATCTAGGTACTTAAGCGGGTTCTTTTAAGTACTCAACCCGCCTAAGTACCTCAAAAAGCTGACATTTTTCGTGGGGAACTTAAGCGGGTTTTACTGTATCTGTAAATTTCGCCATCTAATTTTCTGTGTCTATAAATTGACATTGATCAATTTGAATAATTCTACACGTTGCGATAACTCAATAAACATGAATAACTTGACAAATTTATTTATTAAATTGGTCTATTTAATTTATTTTATTTATTTAATTGGTAAATTGGTCGATAACACTGTCGATAAATATACCGATAACAATATCGATAAACATATCGAAAAATATAACGATTGCAAAATCGATTAATGTTTCGATCATTATATCGATAACATGGTCGATTATTATAACGATAACAACGTCGATTATTATATCAATAACAATATCGTTTATTATATCGATGACAATATGGATCTTCATCCTCATCTTTTTCTTCATATTTATCTTTATTTTTGCATATTCCCCTTCACCTTTAACTTAAAGTGTTTCAGTTACTAGAATCCTTATTTATTTCTCATTGTTTTCATTTTCGTCTTACCCCTCTATTCTAACAGAGTCACAAAACTTAGCTCATCACTGTTGTGATTTCAAGTGCGCCGAGAAATGTGTCACAAAAAATTCGATTTTGAGTGCTAGAAAAATACACAAAAATTTAAAAAACTTAATTGAAGCGGCATATTTTTTGAGCGGCAAGCTTTTAGGCGCGGTAGAAATCACAGCAGTGATGAGCTAAAGTTTGTGACTTTGTTAGAATACGGCTATTATATTTAATTTTGACTTCACCTTTTTGTCTTAATCGTTATCATTTATTCCTTCATCATCACATTTATCTTTGTTACAAAGTTTAATTTTAAATATAAACCAAATGCGAAAAGCATTCAAATTGAACAGGTTGCAACAACTATACACAAATGCGGAAACTTTCAAACGACGATTTTGGCCGTAATTCTCAACCAATTTTGAAACCATAGAAACTCTCCTCACCTACAGAAAAATTTCTTTCCAATGGTTTTCTTGGTTTTGAAATCGGTTCAGCAGAATAATATATAGATAAAGAAAACACCTCTGAATAATTTATACAAACTAATAACCATATTCAACCTCATTTGCTTAGATCTAAATGCAGAAATTAGTTTATTATATTGTTTATTATATAATGAGGGTTGTTGCTGATAGGTATTTGATATAAATACATACATAAAAGTAAGTGTGATTTGCACAGAAATTTTGTTGATATTATTGACGAAAATTATACGCATTTTTTTAACTGTCCTGGAAACTGGCGGAAAAGCGTTTTATTCATACGAATCATTGCTAATGTTCTGATTTTTTTATTTTGTGTTTCTGAGAGTAGACAGAACTTTGCAATGCTCCGAATAAATAAAACTATTTTCCGCCAGTTTCCAGGGCAGTTAAAAAAATGCGTATAATTTTCGTCACGAAATTGATATCATATATTTTGTGTTTCTAGTTCTGTTTCGTCACTCGAAAATTTTACCTTAAAGATCAGATATTTAAAATCAACGAAAAGCTAAATGTTTTATTTTTTTCAAATAAATTGCTTAAAACTCTATCTAAATCTAAATGATTTATTCAACTTCGTCTCGCCCAAAATTATTATTTTTTTAAGATGTTGGTAGATACGACACTTTAACCACAATTACCGCACCTTTTCTCACTTGTCGATTTTTAGTAAAACCTCAACCTCAGCACCACCTTGAAGCTCTTTTTTGCAATTGGACTGCCTTTACCGTTTCCAATACATGTTTTGAATATTCGCCAAATCGGATCATAAAAAAATATTTTTAGTAATAACTCAACTCCAGCGCCAACTGGCGGATTAAATTGTGAAACTAAACTATCCAGAGACCCACTCAAACACACACACAAAACTTTGTTAAAATCCCTCCAGCCATTTAGGATTTCACTCACAAATATACCTACAGAAGAATTACATACACATTCAAAGATAAGTAAAAGTCAGTACGTTTGTACTTTTCCACGCCCCCTTTTTAAAGAGCTATCGCAAGTTGCTGACGTATGTTCTGGATGCTGCAAGGTTGAGATAGC
>NW_023458568.1:20533609-20550733 GCF_013731165.1 Rhagoletis pomonella | reverse complement strand
GATTTTAGAATGTATGACTTTAGTTTATAATTTTATTTGTTATTTTTGCAACTTTTTCCTTCTTTCTGTACTTGTACTCATCTCCTTCTTCCCATTTCCTTCTACCTCATTCTCACTTGAGATATATCGTACATACTCTATTAGCACATATCTACTTTTCATACTGATATGCCCTTCTGAGATGCAATGTGTTATGTTTTGTTTGTTTTATATTTTGTTTTGTGCTCATGACTCCTAATGGTGGTATCTGTTCCAGAGACGGTACTTTCAACATGATTCGCGTAATGAGTAACCGTAAGAAGGGCCTTAGAGTATGCCACATCAATGCCCAAAGCTTAACAAGGAAAATTGATGAATTTAGGTATCTTTTTGAAAATTCGAATGTGGACGTGGTGTGTGTATCAGAGACCTGGTTTTCTCCGTGTCATAATGATCACTTATTTCACGTTAATGGGTATAGGCTCTTTCGCTTGGATAGAGTTGGTCATGGAGGAGGTGTGGCTATTTATGTAAGACACGGTCTCTCGTGCAAATTCAACTGTGCATCGCCACCTTCCAGCACCACTGAGTATCTATTTTTAGAAATCTTTACTAAATTTGACAAGGTACTTATTGGCTGTGTCTACAGACCCAACAGGCAGATCTGTTATTATGGGTTCATCGATTTTCTCGAGAATCTTACCATAGGCCACAACAAAATTATTATAACTGGTGACTTTAATAGTGATATACTTAAAGATACAAAATTTTCACTTCACATAAAAAAATTTGGGACTCTGTTTTGTAAATCAAACAACACCTACGCACCTTACACGTACCTGCAGCACCTTACTGGACATTTTTGTCGTTAACGAGTTGTATAGCGTACTTTTGTATGATCAACTTATAGCTCCAAATTTCTCGAAACATGACCTTATTTTTCACACCTTCGACTTTCGTTTTGTTAGCAACCAGTCTTCCTACTCCTACCGTAACTTTAACAATATTAACTACGAAAGACTTAATGAAAGTGTTAATTCAATCAACTGGGGATTTGTTCGCTACATGCCATCTGCTAACGATCAAATTAATTTTATACAGACAAATATTAACACACTATTTGAGACATGTGTGCCTCTAATTAAAAAACCAAGCAGGCATGGTAGTCGTCCATGGTTTAACAGCTATATAAGAAAATTAATTGATGATAGGAATAGTGCGTATCATACCTGGAAGAAATTGAAGTCCGACGTAGCCTATAATGAGTACAAGTCTATAAGAAGAAGAGTTACGAAGGCCATAAAAACCCAAAAGATGAAATATTATGAGCACCAATTCAGAACTGCAGTAAGCTCAAAGCAGACATGGAAACGTATTCGTGAAATTGGCATCGACAGTAAAATTTCTGTCTCTCCTGAATCTGTAAATGTTGATGAAGTAAATGCAAAGTTTGTTAATTCGTCTCGTCCTCGCAGTAATATATGTTATGATGGTTATAATGTTTGTCTTAATAACTTCTTGAGTGCGTTTTCTTTTCAATGTATAGATGAATGTGATGTTGTTGAGTCCATACTTTCTGTGAAATCCAACGCCGTTGGTCTTGACGGAATCCATCCTTAATTCATTAAGTGTATATTGCCATTCATTCTCCCATGCCTCACCTACGCTTTCAACACTATATTGACAACGTCCGTCTTTCCGAGCTGTTGGAAGAAGGCTAAAATTATCCCTCTATTGAAACCAAATGGAGACTTCAGACCAATTGCCATTTTGCCATTCCTTTCGAAGGTTCTGGAGCGAGTAATGCAGCGCCAAATAAACACCTTTGTGAGTAAAAATTCACTTATTAGTAGTCATCAATCTGGCTTCCGGGCGAACAGAAGCTGTATTACTGCTCTTTTGAAAGTCTCTGACGATATAAGGCAGAATATGGACAAAGACCATGTCACTTTTTTAACTTTACTTGATCACTCAAAGGCTTTTGACTCCGTTGACCACACATTACTTTGCTTAAAACTCGCCAACCTTTTTAATTTCTCCTCCCAAGCTGTAAGCCTGGTCAGATCTTATCTCCTAGGGAGATCACAAGCGGTATGCGTTGGTAGCTCTGTGTCTAGCTTCTTGTCTGTTATTGAAGGTGTGCCACAAGGCTCAATACTTGGACCGCTGTTGTTTGTCTTATATGTTAACGATCTACCGAAAATTCTACAACATTGTTAAGTGCATGTTTACGCAGATGACGTGCAATTATATCTTGATTGCCCACTAAAGTCAATTAATGCCTGCATACGTAATCTCAATGCAGATCTGTGTCGAGTAAATGGCTGGGCTACTGATAATGGCCTGCTATTGAATCCGAGCAAGTCCCAGTGCATTACAATTTACAAAAACCACTTTAAGCCAGACAATTATTCAAAAGTAACATTAGGCAATTCGGTAATAAATTTCGTTGATGCAGCCAAAAACCTGGGCGTGACTTTCAACAAAACAATGACATGGAAGAACCACATTTTTACAGTTATAGGCAAAGTGTATGGAATGTTGCTCTCCTTATGGACTACCCAGTACTTTACACCAATTAAAATTAGACTGCTTTTAGCCAAGACATATTTGCTTCCAACCATGCTCTATGGTTGCGAACTGTATGCTAATTGCGATACCACGTGCAACAGAAAGCTCAATGTCTTATTTAATAATATTGCCCGATATATTTTTGGTATTAAGCGCAGAGATCACATCTCCGAACATGCTATAAAAATATATTCAATCTCCTTTAATAACTATTTGAAACTCAAGACTCTAACACAATTACATAAAATATTGGTAACCCAGGATCCTTCTTACCTCTACGAACGATTTCAAGCAACTCGATCAGCGCGTTCCTCGCAGTTGCTTTATACGACCTTTAATTCCAAAATATCTGAGCGCCATTTTTTTGTGTATGCAGTCCGTCTATGGAATACTTTACCTTTGGAGATCAGGGGCGAAAAGAGCACATTGCACTTCAGAAGCGAACTAATGCGATTCTTTACAGAATGATTATTCAAGAGTGTACATATATCATCTGTCAGTTACTACTTTATTCATCTCTGATCTTTCACAACCTTTTCCTTTTTATCAATTCAGTCATTTCTCCCTATTAAATATTTCCTTTCCCTGGCTTTATAATTTTTAATGTTATTATTACCCTCTAGTTATGTAAGTCATTTATGTATTTGCGTATAAAATAACGTTCCTATCAACAGGTCATTAAATATTTTTCCATTCGGTTAAATGTTATATATTAATTAAGTAGCAAACACTCGAAATATAACTCATGGTTGTTGTGTTTGTATTACAATAAAATAAATAAAAAAATAAATAAACTTCAATATTTCGAAATTTAAGGACGCTAATTTACTCAAAATTGATACCCGGCTTACCATGCAGCGGTAGCCTTCGGAAAGGTGAAAAAACATTTATTTAATACTTGCGCTGGGTACTTAATGTTCGGCTCCGCCCGAACTTAGACTTTCTTACTTGTTATAACTAATATTGGGATTATTCGTCCAAATGTACAAAATTTTTTTGCGGAGCTCTTCGTTCGTATTCATTTTTTTCCTTGGTATTGCCTTGACTGCAGAAACTAATATAGTTTTGAAAATGTAATGAAACACCAGTTTGAAAGCAATTTATTCAAAGCCTACTATGTCATTGCTAAACATTTTGTAGCGAGTTCAAAATTTGCAGAACTTTCTGTACCAGTCCTTATTATCGTGGAAAAAATTAGCAAGATACATGCTATGAATAAGTGGATAATAAATAATTACTGAATTCATAAAAAAAAGGTTAATAACAATAATTCTTGTAAAAATTCAAATTTTGCAAAATTGTTCAAATCATATTTTTTTATGGTTGTAAACCGAATAAAGTGATTTGTTCGAAAAAATCTTGACCATCCAATTTTGGGTGGCCCCATTGAGAGGTTTTCACTCATATGTAAACGAATATGTGCTACGTTTTTTTTTATTAAATGAAAAGTGGATTATTTTTCATTATAATCATATTCAAGTAATTAATAAAAACGCATAAGTATTTTGAATCTATCTAGTTTTTTATGTATGTAAATACGTAGATAAATACAATAAATACATATGGACATTAGAGCAGGCAAAATCGCAGACAAAGACAAAAAAAGAAAACATATCTCACTTAATTTCTGTAAGCAGGTCATAAGCATTTTTGTTTTTGTCAACATTGCAGCATAGGAAGTGCGCGGTCACACATGTATGTACATTCATATGCATGTTCATTTGGAAATGCACTTGTGCAAGGCAAGAATTCGGATGAAATTTCGTTTATTAGCTGTCGCCGCCAGGGTTGCCAGGTTGACGTTTTTTTTTGTATCTTGTTGACGTTCGGACGTTTTTTGTGCAAAAAATGACGTTTTTTAACTTCCCAGTAATTTTTCTATGTTACTAAATCTTGTAAGTAGAACTGACTTTGAATTATTTTCTTAATAAAACTTAACAAGCTTTGTTTTTTGCAGCAGCTTCTTCAAAAGATATATGTCCTTTGGACACAAATGACTTAAATACGATGCATACCAAGCGTACGCGCATTTTTTTGAATTCTTGGACTAAGGAACTCGCGTTCAAAGGCTGGTTTTGTAAACACTTGAGGTTACGAGGCTTATTGCAATGTTTGCAAGTGCACATTAAAAGCCAAATCAGGAAGAGCTGATATATTTATTGCAACACGCACATTCGCAAAAGCACCGAAAAAGCTGTAATTTCTGACTAAATCCTGTAAACCGGACTGCTATTGGAACAGACGTAACTATGTCCTAGTGTACAGGAACAAACTAAATTACTGCAACTGAGCTAATTATGTTTCTAACGGAACTTTTTGGAGCCATTTAAATTGTTTGGTCAAAGTCACTTCTCTTCACAATTAAAAACTGGAATCGTTATGTTTAAAAATTAAATTCAACTTTAATTCAAGGGAATTAGGTAACTGAAATATGTATAAAAATATTGGTGTCAGACTGAAAAGTTTAATAAGGTTATAGTTTGAAACTATTTTTAACAGGGCTGCCACTTACTTAAAAATCAAATTCAATGTATGTATATGATAGGTTAAATTAATTTTAACAATATGGATATGGAACATGAGATGGTTTGCCACCTGTCAAAAAATCTAATTCAATTAATTTCAATGAATTACTACGCTAAGGGTATCATCCAAAACGGCTTTGAAAGAGCTTTTCAATTACATTTAGTAAGATTGCTACCTGTTTAAAAAACCAAATCAAATCAAAATAACATATGATTAAAAAAAACACTATACGGAGTAATCACCATTATGTTGAGTTTTATTGAAATAATTTATCTAACACGCAAAAATTTCATGCACGCATCATAGTTGTTTGTTTTGTTTGAAATGTCTTTTAACTTTCATTTTATAGTGAATCTTTTGTGCCTTCTTAGAATTAATAATTATAAATAGTTTGGAATACGTGGCAACTTTGTACAAATATCTCCAGATAGCCTTAAAATTAACAACATTATCTGAATACAAAATTCCATCAAAATCGTTACGAGTCGTTTCCTAGAGACCTTTGGATATATATACATACATATTTACAAGAATTAATTTTTTAAAGTTATGAGATACATACATATATGTAGTTCGAGAAAAAAATCGTAAGATTTTACTGAATTAAAAACTTATTTGCAAATTTTGACTAGAATTTTTTTTCTAAAATACTGACACTATTTTTTCTCTGCAACTCTCCAAATTTTTATATTGAACCCCTCTGACCCCACCGCCCCAGCCCCCCTCTTAACGTTGTCGGGCGTCTTGACTTTCCTATCACCCCCCTTTACTCATTGAACACTTTTACAGAACACCCTGTACATGTAAAGAAAACAGGTACAGTACTGCAGCAGTATTTTCGGTTTATTTTTCGGCAGTAGTAAATATTTCCAATGGTCAGTAGTGCTGCAAAAACATCGATGTTTGAAACTATCGCTTTTCGATGTTTTTGGCAGTAAAACATCGATAGTATCGATACTATCGTGTTTTCTTGGCAATTATAACTTTCTGTTTAAAGCTGAAATCCTGAGCAATTAACAAACAAATTTTTGATCAAATTACATTTATTATTTAATTAATTATTATTATTATATTAATTATTTAAAAAATTATCCATTAATTAATTTAAAAATAAATTTGGCTTATATTTAAGGTCACATTGAATATTGCAAGTTATTAATTAAATTAATTAAATACTTAAAAAAATATAAAATTATTCATAAAGCACAAACACTATTAATATGTATTATAATTAATGTCTTATTAAATAAATTAAATATTTGCTCTTTAAGGCAATAATCTAGGGTACACTTCAGGTTTTTAGTCTTAATTTTCCCAACTAGAGATCGAATGGCACTGACAAAATCATTTTTATGAATATTAACTTCCCTAAACACTTATTGGTACGCTTTTGCGTTAAAATTCAGCCTTAACTGTTAAATATTATGAGTTTATTACGCTTCAATTTTTTAAATTCTTGCCTGCCCCAAATAAGCAACGGATAAACTTTATAATGATGGCCTATCTTCTAAAAACACCGATAGTAAAAAAACATCGATTTTTTCAAAAAAATATTAAAACATCGATACTATCGATTCTGCTCCGATATTTTTGCAGCTCTAATGGTCAGTGCACAGCAAACGCACATTTTCAGCAGTTTTTTTTTGGGTTGTTTCCAAACTACGAACTGTCAAGCATAACACCCGGCAAGAATCTCAGCGCCGTTGAGTGGTGTTACATAACTTTATGACTGTAGTTCATTTCTGCAATCCATTAAAATTTGCAAAAATACGATATTTTTCCTTGTAGCTCTGCCGGTACCAGTTCATATTATATTTGTATTAAACTATTTGGATTATATGATATTTCTCTGCTTTACAATTATCCAGTTTAATATAATTTAAAAAATGAACACACGATTTAAAGCAGTTTTTTACAACTTCGGCTTGTATTAAACACATCTGAATCCAAATAAACAATTATCAACACGGCACTTTGAAAGCGCGGGGCGAGCGAACTAAAGCAAAGAGGGATTAAAAAATAAAGGAACCTAGTCAAGAATTATATTCTCTTCACTCTATATTCAGTTAAAAAGAAAAAAGGGCGTTTGGAAAATTCGACTTTTGGCCGCCTGAATCGGCCAAATACCCCTATGTGCGTAGTGTCGAATACGCAAAAACAGAATTACATTTACAACATTTACAACAGAATTACAGGAAACAGAATACGCAAAAACAGAAAAAAAAAACAGAAGAATTGACCTGTATTTTTTCCCATTGTGACCGTGAAGAAATTCGGATGTGTCAAGAGTCGTTTGCGAGCTCTCATCGTCACATATATTTGCTCTTATATACATATCGTCGTTTAAAGTACAAAACCGCGTATGTGAGGTTGTTATTTTCTATAGAGTAAAACCACTCATATTTCAAAATGGTTCTCTTTTTTTTATAAAGCAATCGCATTTCTGGCTAGTATATTTCAGGATGAATGGATAAGGATTGAGCCAAGAGCTTGTGTGAGCAAATTCAATTTTTGGCAGCAAATGTCAGTTACGCGGTTTTGCAGAATGACGATACGCGGTAATGTACATTAAACGACGATATGTATACAGGGTGTCCCAGAAGTAACGTGCCAAACTTTTGGAGAAGGTAGGTGGGGGGGTGAGCTCACTGATAAACAAAAAAAATTCAGGTAAAAGTGTCACCGTTTTTGAAATATTTAAATTTTTTCGAATTTAAAAAAAAATCGTGTGTTTTCATGTGTTTTCTTTAACTGCAACTACAAACCGTGCAATACTTAGTAAATTTTTTATGTAAAATACTTCCAGATAGTTGCCTCTCCATACTCAAATGCAAGGTAGTTGAAATATATTAAGGAACCATCATAAAATTAGGACTATTTCTGGATCTTTAACTTTTTGATATTTTCTTCCCCAACTTTGACTATCTCGGGTGAAAAAAAAAATGTACTGAGCTATAACTTTACATTACATAAAAAAATTGCTCATTTAATAAAGATTTCAGAAAGGTGCCACACTTACTGTTTTGAATAGAAAACAAGTTATAGCCGCTTTTGTGGGTAAAGGACTGAGACACGCTAGAATGTATTTAATAGATTTAAATTTAAGTTACTCTTGTTACCGACCAATGACATGCTAAATAGTACAAAGGTACATTATTACCTGCTCCTGACATTATTTTATGTTACTTACCGGAATTCGACCTGGAGTCTATAACAAGGGCTATATCTATCAATATTTTGTGTGAAGGATGGGTTCACGAGAAATAAGATATACATGAGTTGTTTGAAGAAAAATTTATTCATTTATTGATAAAATATGCTCAAATTGGCGACCTTCTACTCTAATACAAGCTCGGCACCTTTTAAGAAAAGACGCTTTTAAAGATCTTAAACTCAATTGGGCTATCTCAGCAGCAGGTCCATTTATTTGTTCCCGCAAATGCTCTTCGTTTTGAATTGTTTTTGAATAAATTTTGTCCTTAAGACAGCCCCAGTAGAAAAAATCTAATGGATTCAGGTCTGGCGATCGAGCGGGCCACGTGATTGGCCCGTATCGTCCAATCCATCGGCGAGGATAAGTTTCGTCGAAATGAGCTCTTACTTCACGCCCGTAGTGAGCAGGGCACTCGTCATTTTGCAACCATAGTCTTCGCCGCAGGTTTAAGGGTACATCTTCCAAAAGAGTTGGAAGCCGTTCCTGAAGGAACTCTAAATAACTGTGAGAGTTGAGCGTTGGCGGCAGTTCCACAGGTCCCAATATCTGAGAATTAAAAATACCGCACCATAAATTTATTTTGTACCGGTACTGCGAACGATCTTCTCTCATTTCGTGAGGATTGTCTATCTGCCAACTGTGAAGGTTATGTAAATTAAAATAACCATCACGTTTGCATGATGATTCATCGCTCCAAATTATTTTATTAAAAAAGTTGGGGTCTGATTCATGCATTCGCAACATTTCACGGCAAAATCTAACTCTCGACAGGTAATCTCTTTCTTGTAGAGCCTGAACACGTTGAATGTGGTATGGATGAAATCGATGGTCTTGTAAAGCTTTGTGAACTGTAGTTTTTGGTATTCCCGTCCGTCTTTCCACCATTCTCACTGAAGTCGATGGACCTAGTTCCACTTCCTCTAACACAGCTTCAACATCTACCGTTGCAGGACGTCCTGTTTCGCCGCCGCGCCTTCCAGGTATGCGACCTTAAAAAAGTGAAAAATGATAGTTAACAAGCAAGCAAACAAGAAAGGTGTAAAAATCACTTACCTTCATATATTTCTCTATGGGTCCGGGCGAATACTTCACGACCCGGATGTCGACGATTGGGGTATCGCTCTGCATAGAGTCTTTGAGCAGCTCTGGCATTCATGCGACGTATACTGCGTGTTCTCTGTCATAGTATTAATAACACAATGTTCGAAGGGTCCAATTTCACAAAATACACTTTCACTAATTCCGGTAAGTAACACAAAATAATGTCAGGAGCAGGTAATAATGTACCTTTGTACTATTTAGCATGTCATTTGACGGTAACAAGAGCAAATTCAATTTAAATCTATTAAATACATTCTAGCGTGTCTCAGTCCTTTACCCACAAAAGCGGCTATAACTTTTTTTTTCTATTCACAACACTAAGTGTGGCACCTTTCTGAAATCTTTATTAAATGATAAATTTTTTTACGTAATGTAAAGTTATAGCTCAGAACATTTTTTTTCACCCGAGATAGTCAAAGTTGGGGAAGAAAATATCAAAAAGTTAAAAATCCATAAATAGTCCTAATTTTTTGATGGTTCCTTAATATATTTTAACTACATTGCATTTGAGTATGGAGAGGCAACTATCTGGAAGTATTTTACATAAAAAATTTACTAAGTATTGCCCAGTTTGTAGTTGCAGTTAAAGAAAACACATGAAAAGGCAGGATTTTTTTTAAATTCGAAAAAATGTAAATATTTCAAAAACGGTGACACTTTTACCTGAAAATTTTTTGTTTATAAGGGAGCTCACCCCCCACCTACCTTCCCCTAAAGTTTGGCACGTTACTTCTGGGACACCCTGTATACTACTTATGTACTAGCCGGCCGCGGAGCGCGAGGCTTCGCCACGCGCTGAGTGTATGCATATGTATGTAAATTTACGTATTTGGAGCAGAGATGATAAATGATTTTTTATTTTTTGTACCAAATGGATAAAAAGAATGTACTAAATCTGCCGAAAAAGTACCAAAATTTAAAAGACCAGACATACATATATATATGAAAAGTTGCTAAGTCCACTTTTTATGAAAACTCATATTTTGATATAGGAGGCTAAATAAATTGAATACGCATCGTTTCGAAAATTATAAAGGCACTTGTTTTATTTTTTCCTTTTCATAAGCAATAAAAGGAAAATTTGCTAAGTCCAAAAGAAGCACCACAAATCCGATAAGGCCAAAATAAAACGACATCTTTTAATAAATATCGAATCCTTCTGATTCTTATGGAGTTTTTCTTTGCTTTAAACGCGCAAAATGTTTGATTCAAAGTCTTGCGAAATAGTTAAAGAAAATGGCTATAGGAAGATTTTTTCCTCTCCTGTAAAATTTTTAAAATGGGACTTAGCAACTTTTCTTTCTAAGCTAGCGATATGTATGTATATGGGTAATTTCCAAACAAAGTGTTCATGGCAGGTATTTTATATATTTTTTTTAAGATTGATAATTATATCCTCTAAAATAGTTCACTGACGTGAATACGAAGCTGCTTTCAGGCTCTTCAAAAATTAATTTTTGTTCTTATTTTTGCATTTTTGTAAAATTTTTTCCACAATGTAACAATTGCATATCACTTTCATACTCATTTATCAGATAAGCCAATGTTGGAGGTTTTTTCCGCCTTCTTTATGACATTAACGTGACGTTTTTCTTGGGAGGCAGGCTTTTTGTTTAATCTTTCTTCAGCAACAACTTCCCATATATGCCATTTGAACACTTTTGGAGAAACAAGCGATTTAAATAACAAATCCTTTTGCACCTAAAAGTGGACTTCTGGAAATATTTCACATTTTTTGTTTTTTTTCTAAGAGTCTAATTTCACGAAAATATAAAATCAAGGAAACCCCTGAAGCAATAAATAGGCATTAGTAATTATCTTATTTTTAGTGTTTTTTGTATAAAAAACTGGGTGACTCCGGAAATATTAAGCCTTACTCGTTAATTTTAAATACCCTTTTAATCTTATCGGCATTAATTAATCACTCTGCTTTAGTTAGAACAGTCTTTTGGTTCGGCCAGTGTGTACGGCACCAAAAATCTGGAAAAATTTCGTCCGTGGACTTGGGTGCGTGACGTTGTATGTACTTGTACATATGCATAGTTTAAAAAGGCCATGAAAACCCTAAGTTTCCAGTACAAATCAATAATTCAAGCTAATCAACAAAACCATACAAGTATGTTTATTAAGTGCGAGTAGCACAAAAATTTTACAAAGAAACAGTTGCTTATATTATAACAGCAACTGTTTGATGATTTTAAAAAGCCTTTCGTTTTTTATAAACACCACGTATTTACTTGTATAAAGTAGGAAAAATATGACTGCATTTTAATCCACATGTCGCATTTCTACATAATTTGTCGTAATGCTTTGACAAAATTGTATCAAAAATGTCGATGTAGTACCAACGTACTTTTGGGATCCAAAATGTACCAAAAAAGTACAATTGTACCATGAATTTCATCACTGATTTGGAGAAAGAAATCACATGTCATCATGTACTTCATTTATTATATACATAAAAAATCTTGTCTAAATCCGCTCAGTAGCGTGGTTAAAATATCTCGCATTTGCTTTATACTATGTATAGAAGATAGAATTTTAAATAGGTAGCAACCCTACTCAAAAAACTTAAAATTTTTGTACATGCGAAGGCCACGCACTTTCTTTTGGTATCTCATTTTTTTATCCAACAAGCGGTGAAGATCTTATTGTTTTTAAACAGGTGGCAACCCTACTCAAAAAAATAATACATTATTATACATCCAGAGGCTAAGTCTTTTCGTTTGACAGTGACGGTGCAGAACTGACGCATACGTTTATTAGAATTGAATAGAGTAATTTTATTAACAGGTGGCAACCCTATTAAATAAAAAAAATATTAGTGATTTTCTAGAGGTCAATTCCTTTCATTTGACACCTCATCTTTTGTAATCCAACGAAACTCTAAGTAAAAGAAGATCCCTCTCCAGTCGATACAGAGTATATTAGAGAAAATCTCGTCAAAATCCGTTCAGTAGTTTTCGAGATTACCGCGTACAAAGAATCTCGACTTTCCTTTATAGTATGTATAGATTTACATAAAAAACTACACAGTTTCAAAATATGCGTTTTTATTAATTACTTGAATATAATTTAATGAAAAACAATCCACTTATTTAACAAACAAAAACAAAGCACGTATTCGTTTACATATGTATGTATTTATATACTCAGTTTGCGCTACTTATTTTTTTACTAATATTTATTTATTTTACTAAAATTGAATGGGCTAGGAACAGGGGCGCACCCAGGAATATATTTTAGGGGGGGTTTTATATTTCTGAAGATATATCACCGGAAAATACTGAAAATTTTCTTCAGATAATACGCTCTTTAAAATATATTTATGCAAGTTTTATGTACAGTATGTAATAAATAAATAAGCGTTTTAAAATTCATAAACTGCACTTTATTTACATAAGATTAACAGAACTCAAACACTTTTAACCGACTTTAAAAAAAGAGGAGGTTATCAATTCGCCGGAATACGTAACTTTGGACCACGTAAACCGATTTCAATAATAATTTTTTTGTAGAAAGATGGTACCTCAAGGTTCGGCACGTAATTTGGTTTAGAGATCCCATGGTACCCCTAAATTTGAATATAGGAATTGAAGTCGGTTGTGTTCTTTCCTTAAAAACTACTTTTTTTAATAAAAAGTTCTATAAACTCAAGATGCGCTCAACTTTCAAAAGTACCTAATAAAACATATTAAAAAAGACTCAGTAAAAATAAATTTATTGATTTCATGAATTTTTGCTCTTTTATGTTCCTTTTTTCGATTTCTGGTTTTTGGCTTTCGATAAAAATGGTGATTTTTCACGATTTCTAAATTTTATTTAATATTTCGAATACCGAAAAAATTAACTGAACTCTCAAGAAAAACCAAAAATTCATATAAAACGACGGACGAGAAATGGAAAAGAAATTTTCTACCAAAATTTCTTAAATCAGTTTGCAGCTCTCAAGAAAAAATGCTCGTATATTCATTTCCTCATGAAAATTGACAGCAAAAGCAAAGCGCTTTTTCAAGCAACAGAAATTATAATAAATATTTCTTATAATTTCCTTGAGAGCTGGATTCTTAGCTTTAAGATACAGTTTGTATTTGAGGTTATTAGCTTTAGGGGGGGTTTGAACCCCAAAACCCACCCCTTGTGTGCGCTAATGGCTAGGAAACTTCTAAGTATGCAGTTTTCTAAAAATTCTGAGTACAATACAAAAATACGAGATATAATGATGGATCGAGTGGAGCACCGACGCCCTTACTATCGGAATATCTCCGTTATTATTCCACCTAGACTTCTGACAATTTGCAAATAATTTTATTTTGAATTACAGAATAAGTATATAAATTGTCAGAAGTTTACCTAGTGACAAATTTTTACCAAATTTTTTGCAACATAAGCGCCTTCTGACGATTCTTTAACTTCCGCCTATACTTGTGACAATTCTTCCCCTACTTTCTTATGTTGTCTTCGATTATATTGCAAATTTTCAGAACTTTGCCTCATCACTTATTTTTCGAAAACAAATTGCATGTTTAACCCCCCACCCTCACTTTATACTTCCAGCGAGAGTTCCGACGGCCTGCCGCTCGCTATATCGGTAACAACCGAACTTGTAAATGTTAAAATTTCTAGTTTACCGAGTGACCCCTTCCGCTACGTAGCCAGCTCTCAGTCTATTTCCATCGATGTTTCTCCAGCTCTATTCTGATCCTGTTTCACGTGAAAAGCTGCAAATTGCATATAAAATTTCTTTCTGTGAAATAAGTGTGAAATTCCACAACATTTCCTCAGCAAAGTAGTGTTAAGTTCCCGCTGTGAAAAAGCTTGCAACATGCTGGCGACATGAAGCAAGCAACACAATTTTCATGATACTGCACCGACTCCAAGGTAAGTAGCTACTCTAACCCGTGGTAGTGCACTTGGTACTGCATAGTCGAACCAGTCGTAAGCAGAATAGCGAAAAACTACGACAGAGGGTGCCCATAAATCACGCAAGTGACTACTTTAGTAACTCCCGGTAGTGAAGAGAGAGCCGATGAGTCACCGCCTAGGACATTGCCTTGTAAAAGTAATCGATGAAATACACTGCAAGTAGTCGGTCGGTAATTGACGGTGTTTATCAGGTAGCTACCGATTCATCAGTCCTGTAGTCACTCCCCCATACTGCAGGGAATTTAAAATACACATGTGCATTTTAAAATTTTTTGAAAACTGACTGTTTTTAAATTTCAGTAGTAGCGAACACAAAGGGGGGTAAGGGGTTTAACCCCAACTGGTCGTAAAACTCTTCGCGGGCAAGAAAATTACGGATGATTACTTATCATCATATGACTGCTTCGAACACTCCAAGAGTATGGCTCGTTTTATATATAATAGTTTGATAAATATTTTAGTAAGTCAACTATTGTTTGTATATAACAAATATAATTGCAAATGAACAAGTAAGATTTAAAAATGTTCAAAAAGTAACAACTGCTGTGGTTAGCAATGTGCGCTACCATGCCGCAGGGCCTGTGTTCAAGCCCGTTTCGGACCGACATAAAAAAATAAAACAAACAAAAAAGTTTTTTTCTAATAGCGGTCGCCCCTATGTTCAATTTCTAACTTCTGTTTTGGTACTAATCCCCTTTTTTTGCTAAAAAGCTAAGGAAATTTTTGAACTAAGTAAACTGGACGAAAAAAGTATGACATCTAAGAAAAATGTAAAAGACCATCGTATTGAATTATTCGTGGGCCAAGGTAGAGGCGATTCCTTATTGTTGTCATATTAATTTTCTTATTCAGTAAAAACCATACTCTATTAATTTAGCTAGTCTTTGCTCTCTGGGCAAATGCATTGATGTTGCAAATAATTTTCTTACTGAAGTAAATGAAATGCGAGAGCACCCTGAAGAAGTGTTTAGTTGCAATTTTTAACATTAAAATCAAACATCGTAATTGACCAAAAAAATATATATTCATTCATTCATCTTTATTCTCTCAACTTTACATAATGTGGAAAACCTACGAAATATAATAAAATCCTATATGTTTACACAGCCTCCCAAATCATTTACAAGAGACGGCCCTGATTTACACAAATCAGGTTGATTTGTAATTTGCTTTTTTGATTTTGTTTATAGTTTACTTTTTGATGCGTCAAAGTTTCATGTGTTGCTGAAGAATTTCACGGCTGTGAACAGAATACTAGCCTTTGATTTGTGTAGATCAGGGGCGTCCTTGTAAAAAATTTTGGAGGCTGTTTTAATATATCTTATTTTATTATATTTCTTAGGTTTTCTACATAGGGACAAAACGGTATTAGTAAATGTAAGTACATACATACTCGATACTTTCCGACTGAAACTAAGTAATTTTGGTATCGATACTTTTGAACCGAGTACTGAATAGGTATCGGAAGAAAGTACTTGTATCAAAACCCGATTCAGTGACAATTTTATTCCCGGACTTTTATTTTTTAATCGAATTATTATTGCGAATAGCTAAAAATTTTCTGCAGTTTAGTTACCAATGGAAATAAAGTCCTATAAAGAAAGACCTATTGACGTAAAATACGTCTTACGTTTCGATATGAAGGCTATGCTCAAATGTTGTAGTTGTAATTTTTAGAGCTTCACGAAAACGCTTATTGCACGAGAACTAATGAAGAGATTTCATAGAAAAGTGTGGCATTTCAAAGACAAAATTCCAAACCTATCGACAGATACATTCTTGTAAGTAACAAATTCCGTTTCTGTCGTAGAAACAACGGTAAATATTGCCTTATTTTGGGGTAAATTTTGAGCCTTTAAAGTGCTATAGCAACTTATGATTTGCAGATATAACTATAGTTTCTTTAGACTCTAAAGTTTAGAGCAATAGAAATATTATCGTATACCAATATTATATAAATTCACAAAATTTTAAGCATTTTAAGGCAAACAATTTTTGAAAAGATTATAATTTTTTTTCCGAAATGCTTGAAAACCGCTCGAATGATGTTATTTTTGTTTTCTTTAGTCAAGAATCAAAACACTACAATTAATGCCGTAGTTAACTTTTCCAATTTCGAAAAGAGTAGTGCTAACATGACACACGTATATAAACGAAGCTTTCCACATGTGTAAAAAGTTAAAATCAAATTATTAAATAAGTCAAATGAATTATTAAAGTATGGGCTAAAAAATTTTTTTTCTAAACTTTATTCAAGACGATTGCTATATGTTTTATAAATTAAATTCAACTTGAATTAAGGGAATTAGATACACAATTTAAATACGTATCGCAATATGTGTGTCAGTCGAAAAAGGTTTTGGTTTTAAAATATTTTGAGTAGGGTTTCCACATGTTTTAAAATTAGAATTTAATAAAAGTATGCAAAGGAGCGTTGTCACGTTATTTAAAGAATCGAATTTAACTTAATTCATCAGTAATGAAACATGAAAAATGTAGGTATCACAATATCAGAAGCAAAAGATTTGTTTATTTCTTAACTATATTTAGAAGGTTGCCGCCTGTTTCAGAAGTCTTAGCTAATTTATGCACAAATGCGAAGACGAAGATAATGCGAAGACGAGCACGGACACGAAGAAGAAACCTAATACGGGGTCCTAAGCTAATATAAAAAGTAATACAAATTTCTGCAGTGCGAATGGAAATAATAATAAAATTATAGTTTAACAAGTAAGAAAGTCTAAGTTCGGGCGGAGCCGGACATTAAATACCCGGCGCAAGTATTAAATATATGTTTTCCACCTTTC
>NW_023458568.1:20499568-20523609 GCF_013731165.1 Rhagoletis pomonella | reverse complement strand
AAAACGAATCGAGATAGATATAGACAAATGTATACATAAATGATCAGGATGAAAAGAGAAATCGATTAAGCGGTGACTGTCTGTCCGTCCGTCCGTCCGTCCGTCCGTCCGTCCGTCCGTCTGTGCACACGATAACTCGAGTAAAAATTAAGATATCTTAACGAAACTTGGTACGTGTACTTCTTTCGGGCGTAGGACGGATGGTATTGAAAATGGGAAAAATCGGACAATAACCACGCCTACCTCCCATATAACGGTAATTTTCAGAAATACGAAAACTGCGATATTTTAGTAACTACTGAAGATTATTAACTCAAAATTGATATTTACAATAATTTTTAGACGAAAAATAAGAATGTTATAAATTTTTGGAAAATGGGCGTAGCCACGCCCGCTTATGGTTACATGTGTATATCTTGGCAACCGCTGCACCGATTTCTTCCAAACTTGGCACAGTTATTGGCCTTGGTACAGGATACCAAATGGCCGAAAAGTTTTAAAATCGGACAATAACCACGCCCACATCTCATATAACGGTAATTTGGAGAAATACGAAATCTTCGATAAATCAGTAAATATTAAAGCCAATTTATTCAAAATTGATGCTTGCAACAATTCCTTACCAGGAAATACGTCTACAATAAAATTTTGAAAAAATGGGCGTGGCACCGCCCACTTATGATCACATATATGTATCTCGGTAACCGTTCTACCAATTTGTACCAAACTCGGTATTTTTATTGTGCTTGCTACATAAAAGCAAAACGATGAAAATTATTGAAATCGGACTAAAATTATGGCTTTTCATATAACGGTAAATTTTAGAAATGCTTTAAACGTCAATATTGAAATTGATACATCCCGGCTTACCATGTAGCGGTAGCTTTCAGAAAGGTGAAAATCATATTTTTAATAATTGCGCCGGGTATTTAATGTTCGGCTCCGCCCGAACTTAGACTCTCTTACTTGTTATTATATACATTTAAAATTCATTGTAAACTAGTTTGAGATCGTTAATATAAAAATCATTTTATACATACACTTGTGATCAGCTGATTAAGTCATCACCATTTTGATCGATTTTCGCTTTTTCTCTTTCGTTTATTTAATGTTTATTATTTTTACATTTAAGCCAAGCTCATTATATAACAAACAAAATATAAATCCACATTTCAAACTTTGTGCAAAAATTATAACAATCTGCGAAGCTTCAGCTAGATTTTCAACTTTTTATTTCGATTTTTTTAAATTTTTTTTAGGGTATGCACTTTGATAGCCCATTAAATTTCAATCAATAATGTGCAAGTTTAAAGAAGCTAAACAATCGCGTTGATTTTTAATAATTTTTTTTCTTGTAGACATTTGGTAAGGGGGTCGGTTGTCGAAAATGCTAAATTACGTTCTGCTAAGAAGGAGTATAGCATTATTTCCGCCTTTTTTGCGTTCATTACATTTTCAATGAAGTCTTAAAAAAGTCGCCTACTTTTTTCTGACTTTTTATGCTGCTCCAGCTTTTTTGATGCTTTTGCGAGCGTGCGCGTTGCAAGAGATCAGCTCTTCCTGATTTGGCTTTTAATGTGCAATTGCAAACATTACAATAAGCCTCGTAACCTCAAGTGTTTACACAACCAGCCTTTGAACACGGGATCCTTAGTCCAAGAATCCAAAAAAATGCGCGTACGCAGAATAAATATCTTTTGAAGCACCTGTTGCAAAACACAAAGCTTGTAAAGATTTATTAAGAAAATACTTCAAAATCAGTTCCACTTACAAGATTTAGTAACAGAGAAAATTTCTGGGAAGTTAAAAAACGTAATTTTTTACACAAAAACTACTATCATCAGCAGGCATGGGCAGAGAGTTAGCAGGTGCTAAAAGAGTGTTAGCGTCGCGTGTACGTATACAAGCGAGAGCGCAGCGATGAGAACTCGACAGCATGCAAAATGAATTAGGCACACTAGCACATTCTCACTTTTAGTTCACGCTTGTTTGTGGTAGTGCCCACCTCTGATCTTCAGGTAAGTATGTAACTTGAGAATGGAAATCGCTGCATCTTTTAGGCGCATCAATATTACATAGTTACATCCCGAGCTAATAAAAGCGAGGTAAAAAGTGAATCGAAGAGTGACACACGTCATGGCATATATCTATTTATAAGCCGATGGTACATATGATTGAAGTTAATGTGGATCTGCTTCTCTTGCTAAGTATTAATATTTTGCAAATCATATTGATTTATTAAATTCAATTAAATACAATCAAAACGGATATTTTATAATATCACGTATTCTACGTTTAAGTTTAGCGGCTGTGACTCCGACACAGCGCGCAGGCCAAGACGAAGGCGCTTGACTCATCCTTTTTATCATCTCATTAATATATCGCTAGCTTGAAGTGAAAAGTTGCTAAGTCCACTTTTTGTGAAAACTCATATTTAGATATAGGAAGCTAGGTAAATTAAAAACGCAACGTACAAAAGGATTAACTAACGTGCTTGTTTTATTTCTTCCCGTTTATATTCAATTAAAGGCAAATTTACTTAGTCCAAAAGAGGCACAGAAAAATCGATAAGCTCACAGAAAATTGAAAATCTTTTAATTTGCAACGGAACCTTCGTCCCCGGTAAATGTTCTACAAATGGACTTAGAAACTTTTCACTCTAAGCTAGCGATATGAATGTATACACTACACCATGAACCCAAGATCTATACATTGAAGGTCGCGCAATCCGCGAAATAAAAATTGCCTCTCTCTGCGCATATCGTCGCAGGGCGATATTTTGCTTCATGCCGAAAAAGCCACAAAACTTGATTTTTCACAGCGGCCAATTTTAGCGAAATTTTCGTTTAAACTCGCTACATCTCAGATGTTTATGATTCGATTGAAATTTGTACACATTAGACTAGATTCTATTCTGAAGAAGATGAGTCTAACTGCACTCCTTAATACTTATTTAAAACGAAGTGGCGGCTATTGTAACATTTTTATAAAAATTAAGGAGGTGGTTTTTACAAATGCAAAAGTTGTGTTATGAAGTTTAAAATTTTTGTTTTGTTTTAATGCAGCATTAAAGACAAATATATACGGACATTTTTGGGAAAGTTTCAGGTTTAGACAACAAGTAGTTCTAAAGTTATAACAATATTATGATGACACCCATGAGCGGTCGCTCGCCTCTAGATGACAAATATTTTTACTGGGCACTTGTACAAGTAATTTTCATATCAGAATACTTTTCAAGACCACCCTCTTTCAGAACTCGGTACAAAAACGCCCTACCTCAGCTGCCAATTCAAAGCGCCCTATCTCAAATATTTTCAATATATTTTCAGTTGAGGTATCGATATGTTTATTTGATCATTAGTAACATTAGAAGTAATACGATTACTTAGACAAAAAATTAAACCTTTGAAAGGTTCCCACAAAACGTTACGGCTACAAGGCATTGCTTGAACTTTGTAAAAATATATCCCCTCTTTAGATTTTGGCGGTGCCATTGCTTAGATCAATTATTTTTCATAAAATCGAAGCAATTATTTTCCATAGAAAATATATGACCGAAAGATATGGCACTTCCTCAAATCGATTCGATACAAGTACTTTTAATTCGATACTAAGTAGGTCTCGATGAAACGATTCAAGTAAAAAAAGTAGTTGGTATTGAAACAAAAGTATCGAGTACATACTCGTATTTACTTACATCGGAACATCCCTAACAAATAACAAAATTACTCTCTTGAAAGAGAGGAGCGAGAGCGAAACAATTAAAGTCACTTGGAGCGCGAAAAACCACTTTTCCTGTAACTATTTACTTCCATTTTTTTTTAATGTAAAGCGCCATGGAGACGATTAAATATCTTTATCAACCGTTTCGAGTTATACTTGACAAAAAAACAAGAGCACTTGCCTTCTGATCGTCGTGGTCACCTCAGTATATCCAGTAAAAAAACTGTGGTGAAGTCCTTTATGGGGATAAAGTTTCCAGAGGTGAAATTTTAGGTAGCACACAATTTCTTACACGCATGGTTGCTTTTCAGCACTGATGAAAGAAACTTAAGAAATATTTGAAAAAAAAGTTCATATAGTACATTAATTTTGAAAGAAATAGCATATAATGTATGTACTCTGGTTAATAATATCAAAAAATGTGTTAGAACCACCGTTTAATGTTATATTTGATACAAATTAATATTGCTGCCCCGAACGCTCTGCGCCTTGCCACTGAATAATAGATTTACTTAAAATTACATCCCTGGTCCTTGTTCTTTCTGTATCGCATCGTGGTGAATTCACATTTCTCAGAAATTTGACAACAAAACAAAACAAAGCGAGTATTTTATTTGCTAATTTTTGCGATTTCTATTGTTTAATGTAAATTTGTCTTTTTAGGATATGTCGAGCCAACAAAGAAGGCGCAGTTGGAAAATTTAGTAATTAGTAATGAAGTAGCAGGCATATTTGGAAAATTATGCCGATAAGCAGGATGGAATTTGGGAAAGTAAGTGCATGGTTGCAGCATATCTATGTATAAAAAGTATTTAATTAAATTGTTTATAGAAATGTTATAAATCGAGTGGCTCATGTACGATGTGCTCCAACCATTTGGCGAACTTTTTTTTCGCCTTTTCAGCGTGCTAAGTAACAAGTTAAGATGACTGCCATCACGGCCGGTAAGAAACCGCAAGCAAAGGGCAGACAACCTTCCAGGAAGCTGCCTCCTGTCCCCGAGCCGAAGCTGCAGTTCTGCAAGAGCAGGTCAGCAAATTGCTACCCTGATCAAACGTAAACTAAAGCGCACTGCTGTGATTGCACTCCGTAAATGTGAAAACTTGGTGCATGCTGAGAAATATCAAACAAGAAAACTCCGTGATGGACGCCGTGAGATGGAGTAGCGCTGTGTGGCAAAGAAATGCGGCCAATTCGACGGGCCTAAAAAATCCAAATTGGCTTTTGTGATCCGCATCCGCGGTATCAACAAAGTTGCACAAAAAGTGCGTAGTTTTACAGTTCTGTCTTCGCCACATTAAAACGGTGTGTTCATCAAATTGAGCAAGGCAACCATTAATATGCTACGTATGCCGAACCCCCCTATATGGGGTTATCGAAATCTTAAATCAGTTTGTGAATTGATGTACAAACGTGGAATGGTCAAGCGTGTCCCAATCTCTGCTTTGTGATCGAACGCAAATTTCGCGAAGCGCACGAAATTCAGTGCGTTGATTCACTTCACTTCAAGAAAGCCCCCAACTTCCTGTTGCTATTCAAGCTTAACAGATCAACCCGAGGCTGGCGCAAGAAGGCTAATCACTACGTTGAGGTTGGTTTATTTATTTATTTATTTATTTATTTATTTATTTTTTACAGTCTGTTAGACTTATATTGCAACAAAGATTTAACATTCTTATAATTAGATTTTAGATTTAAAATATAATATAAATATTAAATATTAAATACAAAATACAAAATGCTCTACAGAAATTTTTAAATAACATTATTTCTTTATCACTGCAATTATTTTATGTCATTATACACGCATGCAATTTCCTGGAAGTTATGTAGACGGTTGGAAAGGCCGAGTTTCCAATCCGCGCTATTCTTTTTGGGTTACTCCATTTATTGATATCTCCTGGGTGGTCAGAAAGGCCGAGTTTCCGATCCACCCAGTCGCGCTTTCGTGACGGTTAACGGTTGGAAAGGCCTAGTTTCCAATCCGCTCGTTTATTGTTTATTATCTAAGGGTCTAGGTAGTCGGAAAGGCCGAGTTTCCGATCCGCCTAGTCTCGATATCTTGGTGGTTGGAAAGGCCTAGTTTCCAATCCACGCTATTGTTGATACATCACTATCTTGTAGGCTGCGTTCTACAATAGTCAAATAGCAGCCGCTTGAAAATAGTGATAGTATCACAATTTTTTATAGCCTCTGGTAATTCATTGAATCACTTTAAGCCTTTATAGAAAATATTTTTTTTGTCCACTTCTGTTCTATACTTCGGGAGTCTGAAGCTGTTATTCTCTCTCAACAAATATGTATGCGTCTCATTTATATATCGGAGATTATCGCTAAGATAATCCGGCAGGTTGCCCTTCTTAATATTGTACACAAATTTCATAGCGTGGTAAAAAACTTGTTGCTTCACGCTTAACCAATTCAAGGTTTCAAGCATACATCTTGTTGGTGTGTCATACGGTTTGTTGAGGATGAATCTCATCGCTCGGTTTTGCATTTTTTGCAGCTTATCTACATGGGAGTCCCCCGCTAGGAAGAAAATCGTGGGGCAGTATATAAAGTGCGGTTCTACTATTGACCTGTACACCAACGTTTTATATCTTCTTCCCAAGTACTTACACGATCTCTTTATAAGGCCAATTTTTTTAGCAATCTTTTTGACTGTATACTCAGCGTGCTCATCAAACTTTAGTTTGTTGTCTATGTATATTCCTAGGTACTTGACAATTTTCACCTCTTCGATATTTTCATCTTTGATTTTTAATTCACGGCTTATGGAGTCAGCATTTGCCGCTCTGGAAAATACCATAAAGTTAGTCTTTTTCACATTCAGTTTGAGTTTATTTGAACACAGCCATTGATACAAAGAATTAAGATCTTCTTGCATTTTGACAATCGCATTTGGTAGTTCCCTATCACTGATCGTTAACAAGGCATCATCCGCAAAGAGTTTTATTTTACAATGTTTGAGAGAACTTTTAATATCGTTTATATATATATTAAAGAGTAGGGGTGCCAAAACTGAGCCCTGTGGTAATCCGATGTCTACGGCTATCTTACTAGACCTCTTTGAATTAACTATTGTTTGTTGCCTACGATTACACAGAAAGCTTCTAAACCAGTCAAGCTCAGTGTTTTTTATACCAATGTATTTTAGTTTATCCAACATTCGGACCCTATCAACGGTTTCAAATGCTCTTTTAAGATCAATAAACACTGCCACTACATTAAGGTGTCTGTTCAGATCTTCTTTCCATTGAGAAAGCACCAGATTCAGCGCAGTCTCACAGGAATGTTTAGCTCTGAATCCAGATTGTTCTTTTATGAGTATTTTATTGGATTCCACATAGTACTGTAGCTGGTTTTTCACAACGGTTTCTAGCATTTTTTCCAAGCTAGGGAGAGTATTGATGGTGATTTCGGTAGCCGTGAGGATAAGATCAACAAATTGCTGCACAAGATGGCATAAAGAAATTGTTGTTTTGTATTTAAGTAGACAATATAATTTGGCACATCTTCAAAAGACGCCCAAGCAAAAAAAAAAAAAAGAAAATTAAAAAATTCCTGAAGTTGCCTTTTCACGGGTCGATTTCTGTCGACTGGAAAATTTACTTAAGATATCGACTAGCCAAAACGCTTATATTTTACGGTTGAATTGCAATTTACACGGGTAGATTTTGGTTAAACGACAAAAATCGACCGTGTAAAGGCAGCTTAAATAACGTTCAAATTAATCACCCCCTTTGAGATTGAAAATACCAATAACCATTTCATAATTTCGAAAATTATTCCATTTATATTTGTTCTTGCACCACTTGTGAGGTATGCTTTTACGCGCGTTACCGATTTTTTTTTTAATGTGCTCCGTTGCCCAGGAGGCCTATTTTCACCTTTACAACTTAACTTAAACATAATTAAAACTAAAGCATGCAATATATAAAGAAAATTAAAAGTTGTCTTACATCTAGTAAACTTAAAAAATTGCACATTAAATTCATTTTTCATTATAAGATAAAATTAAATATCACAATTCAGTTTACAAAATGTGGTCTGTTTGCACCCGCAGTAAGTTCCCATGAAGCCTAGCCTAAATTCAGAATTGAAAAAAAAACGAGCAAATGGGGTCGGAAACTACTAGCCCTAAAAGCATAATGTGGAAAATGTTTGAAGAGCTGCGAAATTGTATTGCAATAATAAAAATAACAGTGTATAAATTGGAAAAAATGGTTTTTGTTTTGCTTTATAATTTTTGGGAATATTGGTTCAGATGGAATTTTTTTATTTGTTTGGTTTTTTCAGCTCGTTAATGAAGCACCCAGGGTTGCACTTACTGTCTATGAAAATGTTTCGTGAAGCGTTCCAAAATTAGCTCCGAGCAACTAAAAGTTGGTTAAGCTTAAATGAAATAGTTTTTTATTAAATATTTATTCCTGGTATTTAGTAAAAAACATCAATACTAATGTATGAAAAACAAAATATCAATGCTAATGTATGAAATGAAGTAAATAAAAATCTACGAATACATTCCATGAATATTTTGTCATAGAGCCATTATTAAATTTAGACATAACTTTGTCAGGCGTTGGCGTAGACGTATATAGAATTAATGCGTTGGAGAGAGATAAATATACAAGTTCAACGCGCTAATTTAGGTATCCTTGTATGTATATAACTGTTACTCGTCTGGCATATACTCCAACTGCGAAAATAATGACAATTATAATTTATGTAGATCCCTGGATAAAAGATTGTCACAAGTTACTTTCGGTAACTCACGATTGAAGTTTGGAATGCAATTTCTCAGAAACACGACTACAGATTTTCTCCAAAGTGTCGGAGAATGCTATGTACTAGTTCATGAAATTCTTAAATTATCTTATTTTTTTAGTTTAGTGTCAACCATTTATGAGTTTAATACACTTTTGACGTATACGACATTTGTCAAAAAATTTGCAGTCAGTTTTAGTGATATACGCCAAGATGTGATAACAATTTTTATAAATTAACCATACTTTTTACTAATCAGCCTAATCGTGAGTTTCGCCCGAACAAAATTTCGCCAACAATTTTTTCATCCACCTGTAGTGAACACACGCAAACGAAAAGTGACCCGGTTCTAGAAAATGAAACTCATGATAAAGCTGAATATGTCGCAAACTAAAGAAGAACAGATAACTCTATTTGAAAGATCTTGATTAGTTTAGTACGACAGCAATGCTAACGCAATTTGTACCAAATAACCGAAAAATTTTTAGTCAATTAGTCGGAAACTAAAGAAGATATCCAAAAACCACAAATTGTCAAAATGACGCATCCGGTAATTTTCCATCCAGGCGACGATATTTGAATAGGTTTGTATGGTTACCAATAGTCAGTACTAATTTGTACTGGAACCTGCAAACTTTTACTGGAAAAGTGTATGATAACCCAAAAAATTCGCAAGAGAGCACTGAATCGAGAGCGTAACAACACGAGAGAGCTGCAAATTCTTGCTAGTGAAATTTTTACTAGCAGAAATTAGCTAGCAGAAGAAGAAGAATAAATGTCAAAAGAATATATAAAAAGTGGTGTTACTAGCTCAGTTGATTTTGTGTATGTGTTTCGCCGCACGGCTTCTGATATCAAATTGAAAAATTTTGTTTGAATTTCTACACACACCTACAGATTTTGACAGTTTATGCCGCCAAAGCGAAAACAAAATACATGTAAATTTTTGTTTTTGTACTCCTGCTATCACCTTATATTGATTCGCCTTGGCACAAACAAAAGTAAAATGAGTGGAAATCATAATATTAATGATGTACTGGACAGTGTAAGTGCTTGTGTGTAAAGCAAAGAGTTTAAAACTGATTTATAAATAGTAAAATGTTTACAGCAGATTGTCAAAGCAGTGCAACAACTTGCAAGTTTTTGCTAGTTTTGTGTTCAATAACCTCTTCTGCTAGTTTTCTCTTCTTCTCAATTTTACGCTCTATTTTGCTTTTACGCTCGCTGCAATGTTTTACTGGAGAAGTTACTATACAAACCTAATGTTACTCGCATATTTTCGAGCCTGTATGTAAATTTTCGGGAAAAAGGTTAAAAAGTATATTCATCTGCTGAAAAGATATTTTCGCAGATTCACAATTTATTTAAAATAAATCTATCAGCCCTATCTCCAATTCCATGTGAATAAATCTCTCCAGTGCTTAAATAATTTTCACCACATTAAATAGCTGCACAACACCCTAATTGCCGAAAAAGCGTTGCTTGCAACACTAGTCCTTTATGGGGACCAAACTTGGTAAAAAAAAATAGCTAAGTTTGTTTACTGGATATACTGAGGTGGTCACGAAGTGCGCGGACAAGAAAAAGAAATTGTTGGTTGAATTGACGTGTTTCTTTGAACGTTTGCGGAACAAGACACTAGCCATCCTCATACATATGCAATGCTTGACGTATTTATTTGATTGTCTCCGTGGCGCTTAAGGTTCTGTTTTTGTTTCCAAATGCAACCCTGCCTATCGTTTGACACTTTTCATGAACTGGCAGGAAGAAAAACTTCGTACTAAAACCTGCAACTTCTGATTGAGAGAGAAAGCAAGTTACTCTCACAAAAGTGGTTTGACTTACAGGTTTTTCGGCACCCGGAACGCTTTCCTGCAAAAAAAAAAACTGCAAATCGTGAATATCGTGAAGATCGTGAGCACCTGGAACGCAACTATTGCAACCATATACATTGCATATTTTGGATATTCAACATAACCATGAATAACCTTTCGTTGTTTTCCATTTTCGCGACATCAATCGCAACTAAAAACAAACGAAGCAGCAACTTTGTTTCTGATGCGCTGATTGCTCCAGCGATGCGTTTCGATAACTTTTCGGATGCGTTTTGGAAAAGTATACATTGTCAACATTTTCTAATTCGACGTTTTGGAACATTATACTTCGTACGCATGCAACGCATTTTCGTTTCAATCGTAACAACCAAGAATATCATTGTTTTATTTGGAGTATTCATCATATTGTATTTAGTTATGGATATAATTTAGCAAAACTCAAAGAAAAGTCAGATGCAATTCACCGAGGTATAGATAAAAATTCTTTTAATACTGACTCAATATTAACATCCAGATTGCGATGAATATTGAGAAAAGCTAGCCCATTGTGTGCTCGTTCTCTGCTCATGCCTGGATATTTGACTGCGCCTTAGTTGTATGGAGAACATTTTTTGTTAAGCTGCAAAGAAACACTCCCCCTAGAAATGTTCCTTTGATCCAGGGTGGGTAAAAACTCGGAGTTCGAGGCAGCGAGCGAGCAAACTCCTACTCAATACCTCGCAGACAACGAGGCGCTCGCAGCTCGTACTCGTAGCAGCAATGAGGCGAGGAACAAGAAGTTTGGCTCGCTCGCCAAACGAGCGAGCGCTGCTTGTTTGCTCGCGCTCCTATTAAACGAGCGAGGGTGTTGTGTGTTGCCTCGCTCGCAGTGCGAGGCGAGTAGCTGTCTGCATACTCACTCTGCTAGGAAAGACGAGTGCGCGACGAGCGAGCGTTCCGAGTGTACTATACAACACATGCATTTTTGTGCATAAAAATGTGGGAATGTATGTCAATAGATTATGTACGAAAGTATGTTAATAATTGTATGTACATATGCATATATATATGTGAAGTATTATATAAGGGCAGCATTTAAAACAACAAATAAAATTTATTACATACATAATTAAGCATAGATTATGGAATGAATTATTTTTTATAGTTATATACATACATGTGTACACATATAACATGCATATTTATATATGTTTATATGTACGTGTTTATGTATATATGCATTTATGTATGTATGTACATATGCATGCATTTTGTCTTTACAGAGAAAAGTAAGTAACGAAGATATAATCGTTTGTTCCGCAGAAACAAAAAACAAGTAAGCCCTTGTTAACACCCCCAAAATAGTTTGCTACATGTAGCTGCTGCTATGCTGTATACCTGAATGAAATATAGTCCTTGGTGAAAAAATTTATTTGTGGCCTGTTGTTCAAGGACATATGTACATATGTATGCATGTATATATGGATATGTAGACATGGGAAAATTTGCGTAAACAAAGAATAGAGACCGGTTCGCATACAACTTTATCGTTGCGTTGGCGTCGAATTTCAAAGCAGCCGTCCACATATCAAAAATTTGGCAACGCTAAGGGTCTGATTATGCATACTTCGCATAACTTCGCACAACCATTTGTACCAGTGCACTAAAAATGTAACTTAAGAAAATGTGAAGCAAAATCTAAACTCAACAGATCGCTAAGTTCTTAAAAGTTCTGCTAATTTATGGGTAATGGAATACATACAAAATATATACAAAGTACATACGAAATTACAGTTTGAAGTTTATGCGAAGTTGTGCGAAGTTATGCGAAGTATGCATAATCAGACCATAAGGCCAACACAATAAAGAAAGATCGCTGCGTCGGTCGCCAGCTGTTGCAAATAAATAAAATTTAATCAAATGTTTTTTTCTTTTAATCAAATGAAGGTAAGAAATATAATTTTTCATGCAATTATTGATATGAAATATTAATTTATCTCTCGTTCATATGTTAATTTAGTGGCCAAAGTAGCCTCTGCCAAGCTTCATTGTAGAACGCATACTTTTAACTTGCGTTCTGTCAAACCAACGCCAACTACAAAGTCAACCCGAAAGTTCTATGTGGACCAGCATTAATTATGAGATAGTAGTTTGTATTATACTACATACATACATATGTATGGGGGCTAAACCAGGAATATTTTTTTTGAAAATGCTAATGTCCTACTCATTTTTGAAATGAAAGACAAAATTATGATTTTTATAAATATTATTTTCTCATTTATACATATGTAACATAGTTACTTAGTCAAATTACTTAGTAATTACTTGTATGTAAGAATACAAAGCATATTGAAAAAAAGTAATAAATGCTCTCAAAATAGCAAAATCGCTACAGCGAAACAACCGCATAAATTAAAATCCGCATAAAAAAGAACCGCATAAAAAGAGACCTAAGTGTATAAGTTGAAATTTTATGAGAAATTATTGAACATTAAAAACATTATCACTACATAGATATGTATGCACATATGTGCCTACCTAGTAGATAAAACTGGTCAAAATAGCACGAATCTATTCTTCTGTGCATGAGAATATATACATAAATATATACATACATATGTGTATATACATATGTATCACGATTGAGAGAATACAAAGGTTGCGCCGATCTCGGACCGCTATTCCTCTCTTAACGAATTTGACAGAATCGTGGTTTGCATGACGTCACACTTGTGCAACTTCTTTACGTTTTCCTTGCAACATTTTTTCTTCTTCTTCCATTCTTGCTCACGTTTTGGCATTTCTCTCTCGCAATTGCACCAGTGTGACGTCACACAAAATTTATTCTCAAAAATCCTCTCTGATCGGCGCAATCTTGTATTCTATCATTCTTGCATATGTACATATGTATATACATATCTGCATGCGTGCATACAATCCTTTACTCGAAATCTTAGTTGCTGCAATTTTGATCCCCTACATTTTTGCCGACCAAACAACGCGTTTGCCTGTCTAATCTGCTTGCCTCATTTGCCTCGCTCGTTTACTCGCCTCCAGCGATGCCGTTTGGATCTAAATAGATCCAATTGGATACATTTTTAGACGAATTTTTGCGGGATACTTATTTTTTCCTATCAGTATAAATGTGGATACTTTTTCAAATAGGCCAAAATTTTATATTTTCTATAAAGTTTTTTTCGTTCAAAATTAGATTTTCATTAATGACGTTTTCTAAATGTTATAAAAATGGCTACTTAAGCGTGAAATTAGAGCATTTTATTTTTTGTGAATGAAGCAATGAACACATGAAGATTTGTCGCAGAGCGCAAAATAACACATAAAATGTTTAAAATAGAGTAAATGTAAGCCCCTAATGTTTATTATTTGTAGGAAATGTATTTTTAGTTTAAAAATTTTTGCAACTTTCAACATTTCATGTGTATATTTTAAAGATCTCAAGTTCAAAATCGAATCCTGAACATCTTATACGTATGTATATTTATACAGATTCCTGTTGAAAAATAGATATTTTTCAGTAGTAGTTTTATACACACTTTTCATAGTGTACAGGTACAAATGTAACATATTAATTACTATTTTTTATACTTACTTTGCAAAATACTTATGTATAAAAGATGTAATTTATAAATTGAAATTACAAATGTTTGATTTTATGAAATATAAAAATATATATTCACGTATTCCAAGTCCTTAGGATGGGTTAAATTATGTCTTTTTCTTCAAAATGTTTGGTTTTCTTACAAATTATGAGATGGATACGTAAAAAAAGAAAATTGGATACATTTTTGGCTTGGTCGGTGATACATTTTCTTGGAACGGCGCGGCAGCACTTCTCGCCTCATTTGCCTCGCTCGTTTACTCGCCCCGCTCGTCTGCTGCTGCAAATGAGTGCCTCGCTCGCAACGACGCCCTCGCGAGGGCAGAGCTAATGAGGCCCTCGTTTGCTTGCCGCTCTACTCTTGCGCTGCCCTCGTTTGCTTACTCGCTCGCTGGCTGCTCAGCGCGTGCGCTCGTACTTAACGAGTGCTCGTTTGCAAACAGCCTCGCTTGCAGTGTTGCCAGAACTTTTTGGACGAACCGGCTATATTGGCAAATAAAACCGGCTAAAATGTATGTTGAAGAAAGTCGGACTGACAAGATATATACACGTAGATCCTGTTTTTTGCCCCTCTGAAAGAATTTTAAAAATTCTATACAAATTTCTTTTGTTTGAAATGCAACCGTGGACACTAGCTGGCAGAAAAACTTGCAAATTTGCGTTCGTACAGAAAATTGCAAGTTTCTCTACATGAGAGAGAATTTGGGAGCATTTTTTCTTACTATCTGATATTTTGAGTGATAATTCTCGCTGGATTTTCGACGAACAAACCTATTGTCTTCCTTACAAGGCCTTTTCAGACTGACCGATTCTCAATACAATCAAATAGAAACCAAAACACATAAAAATTTCCCTTCAATTTTAAGGCAGTAAAACAACGACCTTAAGTTAACATCAACCGAGGCCATATGTTGACAAGGGATGCAAAATCACAGTTATTCAAAAGAACTGGTCAGATTTTTCAGAAATCCCTTCAATTCTGATGTAAAATATGATGCCAAAAGACTGCAGATCTCCCATTTGGATACCGGTCATATGACCGGCAGATGTCTCGTAGGATTCCCAGAGAGTTTTGCTTTACATAAAAATTTGTGCTCTTGTATTTTCATTTTGACTCACTTCAGTGTTGGTTCCTTTAATTCAAGTTGGCATTCGGTTTTTGGAATTTAAATAAGTTCTCACCAAAAAAGTTTGTTTAAAAAAATACATATGTGTACATAGTGCTTGAAAATATCAATTTTTCCCTTACCTTAAACCTTTGAGAGTGGGCAAAAATGATGTTTTGTAATTTAGGTAGAATTGAATATGCGCTATCTGGGAAGACATTTTTTACATGTAATATTTATTCTGTTTGTTGGCATTATATCCAAACACAAACGCATCTGAAGTGTCTTAACAGTGAAACAATTTCTTATTTTCTAAGTTTGCGAATAAAACTTCACACTTAAAATTAAGACATTTATAACCAACATTTTATGAAGAAAATCCCTTCTTCGTTTAAAATAAAAATAAGCGAAATCGGCCCAATTTCATACAACCCTGCCTGACATGAAAATTTTCTCCACGATAAGGCTAGTAGCCATTTCTAACAGATTTTGGGTCGCTGTATATGTATATGTATATACATACATATTTGAAGTTTAAGAAAACAAGGCAAATAGCAAAATCGGCTAAAAACGGCTAATTTTTTTCTGCAAAACGGCTAACAAATCGGCTTCCGGCTAAATCGAAATTTCTCCGGCTGTTTGCTATCGCAACCGGCTAAATCTAGCCGGAAAACGGCTAAATGGCAACACTGCTCGCTTGTTGCTCGTGAGTTGCGCTAGCTCAGAGCAAACTAACGAGCGAGCGAGGGGCTAAAATGAGGCAAATCCGAACCCTGCCTTGATCATAAAAACGTGCCCTGCCAAAAAATTTTAAACTCGGACAACGGAAAGACGTGCCGCGAAAGGCCCTAAAGTTTTCACAAAGTGGTCAAAATTGCCTATAAGTCAGTTGGAAATTTAATATATTTTAATGGCACTTGATGTAGTTTCGCCCCCGATGTCAAATATGGCTAACCTATTTTTAAGCCTCCCCAACTTGTAAAGTTATTGAGGTTTTTTCGACGTAAAAGTACAATTTTCTAGGTACCCAGAAGTTAAATTTTAGCCAAATAAATTTAGATCAAATTGGTACAAAGAAAAAAATTTGTAGTAGCGAACTTTTGATGCAGTTAACTTCTATTTGACACGTAAATTATGGATCCACAGTCTCGCCCCTAAATTTCATACCGGAACATTCCGCTATATTGGATTTTAGTTTTTTTTGGGATTTTGCTATTTGCAAGCTTATTTTGTATTTTTCGTAAAAACGGTTGTATACAAATTTGTAGAGATTTTAATTTCCCACATTTTTTATATACAAACATTATACAAAAATAATTTTTTAAGTGTTTGCATTGTCATTTCGTCATTTTTCTGATAGAAATGCGTAGCATATTCAAATGCCAAAGTTATCGCGAACTTTTCTCTTTAATTGTTGGGTTTTGCGGTGGCACAAAATTTTTAAAGCAAAATCTAAGTTACGGTTAGATTAGGTGCCATATTTGCGACGCCATGATGAATTTTTCAAAGGGCCTCACGGCTTTTCCCCAAAAAAAAACTCAATAACTTTAAAAGATGGGGAGGTTTAAAAATACTGTAGCTATTTTTGACACCGGGGGACAAAGCTTCATCAAGTGCCATCAAAATATATTAAATTTCCCAATGACTTATAGGCTAAATATTGACCGCTTTGTGTCAAATTCCATGCTTTATGGCTTTTGAGGCACGTCTTTCCGTTATCCGATTTAAAAATTTTCCGCAGGTCACGTTTTTATAACCAAATGAACCTTTCTGGAGGGCGCAGTCTACTGCACATGCATGATGAATTATTATGCAAAACTATAACTAAATAGGGGAGCGAAGGGTGCTATAGACCATACAAGGAAAAAATTTTGTAGAAAAAACGGAAATCTGAATTTTTGCTAATTTTTTAATGGATAATACAGCCCAACAAAAATATAAAAAAATTTTGGTACGACAAATGTTAAAACTGTTTTTGATAGATTTTTTTTTGTGGTGATTACGAATCCGTAAGAATAAAGTTTCCATCAGCTTCAGATTTTGAAAAAAACGAAGTCAAAGTGTCAACCAATCGCGGTTTTTGGCAATATTTTAGAAGCTATAGCAAATAAGCAAAAGGTGATAGAAACTTCCTTGCATAAATTAAACCTAGATCTCTCTACTACTATCTGTGAAAAGAAATTTTAAGCATTTTAATTTTAAAATTTACTTACAAACTCACACACACATTCTCATTTCCTATCTCAAACAACAAACATTCTGAACAATTTCATTTCAGTTTTATATAATTTTAAAATATTGGCAAACTTCAAAAAGAATCATGGTCGACGAATTGAGAGAACGGTTCTACCTTACTATGTTTTTATCATGCAGAATACTACTTTGTTGAGGAAATGTTGTGGATTTCCACACTTATTTCAAAGAAAAAAATGTTATATGCAATTTGACAGCTTTTTTACGTGAAACGGTAACAGAATACTATGCTTAAGGAATTTTTTCAAGAAGTTGAATAAAAAAGACCAATTAAAAAATGGTCTACAATTGCAAATTTTCAGGACATGCACAAATTATTCGACTAGAAAACATCGTTTTGCAGCCTTTTAATACACCTTTTCAAAGCCACTTCCATTAATTAATGTTTTCGATGTCCTTGGGAGAAATCCTGCCGTCCTATTAAAAATTTAAAGATGCAGATTTACCAGATGTGCATTAAAAAATGGGAAACATATCGAATTTTTGGCATTTCCGAAGTTTTCAAGGACGAGCCTTAATTCAAGTTATTAACTTAAACTTTAACTAAAAGTCGGCACGTGTTATTGTTATCCTACGGCCATAAAACTTCATGTATAAGGCTATTTACGCTAAAAGGCACAAATATAGAGGGTATGCATATCAAAATTTACAAACAATTTTTATCCCATATATTCTTAGGACATATATATATACATAGATACTACAATTTGGCAACTATAATAGACATTTTGGAAAATAGCGATGGTCAATGTTGAAAAAAAAATGAGAACAATATGTTTTTTTTTTATTTTACCCGATGAAAGCCCCCAACAAGCGAAATCGAACAATATATTGTTATATGTACATCATAGGGCCCTGCAGAATGTCTGACTAGCTCGGAAGATAGCGTAGAACTAGACCTTTTGTCGATAGTACTATTTCTAGCTCAATGCCCAAGCAATGCTTTCAACTGTCCAGTTTTACACGGCGATGTCATTGGCGGTGGCAATTGTAGCCCAGTGGATTACTTTGCAACTAGTTTTTCACCGGTTCCGTTTTGGAGAGTTTTTTATAAGAAACCGTTTTTTTGGACATTTTTTCGTTTTTTCTTGTCTGTTACAGATTCCATTTTTGTTACATATTTTATTAAAAAAAATAAATATTGTAAGCTGCACGCAACAATTTAAATTTGAAAATTCGCAACTGCCTCCACCGCGATTTGAACTCGCGACAAAGAACGTAGATAACAAGAAGGGACAACTCGCTATAATTGTGGCCTAGTGGTTTTTTGATTGGATGAAAAGAGAAGGCACGCCCCTGTTGCGCACTTTCGCCACAATTATAACGAGTTGTCCCTTCTTGTTATCTACGTTCTTTGCTCGCGACCATGGTTGCCACTCGCCAACATTTTTTTTCTACCAAAATCTCTTAAGAAAAGTTACCAAATCTTCACTTCTTCACTGGAAAAAATATATACTGAATAAAACTGCTATATTTCATAACAAATGCGTATATACTTACAGCCCGTTTCTGTGACTTAATAAATTCCATATTTTTATAATTATACCATTTTTTCAAATTATTGTTGCTTTTCCACTTAAGTTTTCACTAAAAAACGGCCTCAAGCTCGCAAAAATTGTTGAATTTTTATAATTTGTCAATTTTTGATTATTTATCAAGAACTCCCACTTCTAGCACAGAAGTTTAAATCTATTTTTTTGATAAATTATCAAGATTGAAAATGCAATTGACAATTATAATATTTTTTTTTTATTAGAAAATATTTTTCTTACAATTAATTGTTGCATGTGCCGTTATTGTCATTTTCGTTGTTGGTGTTTCCGACAGGGTAGGAGTATGATGTAATGTGGAGCGATTTTCCATCATCCCTTGTCAAATTTGGTTTGGAGGTAAACCGGTTTCGACGTTGTGCCAATTTCAGTGTCATTTTTCGTTCGGAATGTGCCGATATTTGCGACTCACGGAATAATGGCACCGGCACACAAAAAAAGTTGCTTCTAACCGTCCGTTTGACTCGTACAAAATTTCGAGTAAATTTCCAATATTGCAAACTTTTTTGCTATTTTTTCACTTTTTCATAATTTAGTGTACGTGTCAAACGGACCTCAGATTTGAATTCAGTGGGTCAAAATGAAATAAAAGTTACCAAGTTACCAAACCGTTTAAAAGTTACCACTTTTGGTAGAAAGTTACCAATTGTGGCAACCATGCTCGTGACCACCGATGCTTGAGTCGGTGGTCTTCTCGCTGAGCTACTTTCGTAATTTACGAGTAGTGAGCATTTGCACATTTACACCGCAAGTTTCAACTGTCCCGCTTTGCATCCGTTTTGCACTAGTTCAGAGATAGTTCTAATATACGTATTTAGTTCGGAACTAGCGCTTTGTCAGACTGTCTCTAAATTTTACTGCAGGGATATTAAAGGTCTATAAATCCTATTTTCCAAACATTTATGATTTTTAAAATCGGATGAAAAATAGTCAAAGATAAATTGCTCAAGTAAGGTAATAACGTTTTTTTAGAAAATAACAAATGGAGAGTTCAATAACCATAAAAAAACTATTTTCTCGTTGTACTCGATACTACCTTCACTAAGTTTTGTATTGGTTGTATTTAGTGATTTTTTTTTATGACAATGCTCCATGCCATTCTACAATAGAGAATGCTGTGGCTACCCATTCAGGAGGGCGATGACAAGTTTTGCGCCAATTATGAATACCGTAATCCTCTTTTCATACAAGTGCTGTAGCTTTAGAAAATATGCCGCACTTAAAAAAAATTTACTTTTTATAAAAACGTATTTCTCATTTCCAAATGATGCTTTTTTATATTCAAATGAGAGTTTCTCATTTTTAAATGAAATATTCTCTTTTGAAGTGACTATTCTCATCTTCAATTGAAAGTTTCTCATTTTTATGTGGCTATTCTGATTTTATTTCCGTGGTGAAGGGGCTAGAAACACGCATTACCATTCCACAGGGCCTGAGAAACAGCCCAGTTTCCGACTATCATCAAAAACAAAAGAAAGAGAAGAGCTCGTTCCTCGGCAGGCAAAGGCAAACCTCCGAGTGCGTTTCTGCCCTTGAAAAACAGGTTCTCATAAAAATACAATCCTCGTTAGGAGTCGACATAAAACTGTAGGTCCCTCGCCTTTGTGCACGCCAGAAATCGGAGGAGAAGCTCGACCAAACACTAACATATTGTGTAAGCGTCAATCTATTATTACACTGTTCGGCAGTCGGCTAGGGACTTGATGTGGTTTTTCTGAAAGTCTGGATGGTATATAGAATAGTTATTTAGTAGTTTTCCCAGGTTGGCGCTTTTAAGCGTTTTGTTTCAATTTGAAGTTGGTGGTCGCAGAGCAACATTAAAATCAATTAAAAATGATTACAATGCAAATATTTTACCATGAAACGACTTTTCAGGAGGTTTTTGGGCACGAGTAAGCCGAATCTGCAGTTTATTTTTCCCCAAAAAGCGTTTATTTTTTATCAAAAACACCGCGGGTGGGTGCACTTTGGTGCAAATCAACATGAAGAAACATTAGGGGTATTCACGATCCGGTGAATACTGTATAGCATGGTGAATAGATAGCATAAATAGCAGGATTGGCTTATATTTGTTGTTGTTTGAACACATGAAGCAACAACAATAATGCTATTTATGCTATCTATGCACCATGCTAGACAGTATGCACCGGATCGTGAATACCCCTATTGTGGATAAACATTGTTTGCACTTTTCATTCATGTCCGTTCCATGTTTTTTACATTAAAGCGCACGCTAGCGACCGTTTTTGCAAAAACATAAATTGCAAATTCAGATTCTTCGGCCCTGAAGACGCCATAAAGGTCTTTTGAACGTATACGGTATATATCAGTGTTGGCAATAATCGATTGATTTTTTAATCAATTAGTTAATTCGATTAAATTTAATCCGATTACAGTTAATCATGATTAATTTTAATCTGAATAAACAGTTAATCGTAACTGCGATTAAAAAACGAATCTTTAATCATTAACCCTTAATTTGATTAAGTAGGTATGGTGATTGATTAATTTATGCTGGAATTTTCCTGTGCACACAAAGCCAGTTAATCGGATATGGCTAAGTCGGATTTCCACATCTATCTAAGCAATTTGGTGTGCATTTTCATTAAGATTTATACCAACAGACGTTTTACAAACTAGGTTTTAATATCCCTCTGCACATGTGCGTAAAATAAGCGTATTATAAGCGTAAAACACAAAATAATTACTACAACTGGCGTTTGGTTTCAAATTCGGGCATAGTAGACAACTTAATTCGATTTTCTTTTTAACTGGATTAACGATTAATGATTAAAATTTTAATCATTAATCGTACAGTTGATTACGATTAATTCATTTTAATCATCAATCGCGGTTAACATTTTAATCATTAATTTTTAATCGTTAATCAGATTAACATTTTGCCAACACTGGTATATATAGCCATATAAATTTATAGGTATTTGTACTTTAATCAATTTAAATTTTTTTAAATGCTGCTCTGCGACCTCCAGCTTCAAATTGCAACAAAAAAGACGCTTGAAATCTCCATCCTGGGACAACTGAGAAATTACTTTTCTATATGCAATCAGATTCAGATTTTCAGAAAAACTTGGTTTCATCAATTCCCTAGAAAAAATGTCGTACAGTGTTATAATTTTTAATTTGGAAATGAAATATTAAAGTGAGGACATACAACAATACCACAGTATGTATACAACACCTCGTACACTCCGTAAATATGACTTATATGGTACCTCGCGAACTCCATTAAATGTACAACAATGCAACACCCTTGGGAATACTCTAAATAATTCTTTAATAAAAATAAGGAATCAAAGATAAGTTTGATAATCGATTTACCTTTTTTTGTTTTTGTCATGACGTTCTTGAAGTGTACAAGCGATACATAATATTATAGAACATTTAAAAAATTAAAATGTGAAAGAAAATGATAAGGAATGCGAAAGTCAAACGGAAACGTGGGTGGCTCCGTCGCTAAAGGTGTCAGTGAGGTTATTGTTCATCCATTTACATACATATATATGTATGTTCATAATTTAAGTACAGTATGCCAGGCAGCTTTTTTTAACGCCTCACTATGGGCCACTGCCGCAAAAACGTTGCAAAAATTATAAATTTTATGAAAGCGTTCGATAAAGTGAATACGTAAATAGAACTTTTATTACGCAGGGACAGTACAGGAAATATAACCGCTCAAAGTTGAACATTTTTAGGCATGGATAAAAATGTATAATTTTAATTCTTTTTGTTATCTTTCAGATTGCTAAATAAAGCGACCAATTGCATTTTTATTTATTTAATTGAAAGGTACATTACGTCAAGTATAAACAAGAAAAGAACATTTATTTTTATCCTAAAAGTTCTTATATCTATCGATTAGTGCGATTAGTTCACCGAAATTGGAAAACAAATGAGGCTGAAGCCTTTCCGATGAGCTATCAATTTATTTGGGAAGTCCGGTAAGTCGGTTTAATGAAATATGGGCCGATTACAAAATGAAGTTTTCAAAACTTTACAATATAGCGTACAAATAATTGACAATGGCAGCCAGTTCCGTGCCTTCTGGAAGGCTTTTTTCAAAGTCTTCGTTTGTTTTGATGCAGAAACGGAGTAGACTCCCAACGGGACTGAAAGTGAGCTGCTCCCCAAGGGAGCAAGTAGGGAGCAGTACAAAAGCAAAGTAAAAAATAAATTTTTAAATTTCAAACACTTAGAAAAAAAAATCAAATCATCATCAAATTTTTTCTTGTGCTAACAAAAAGTAAGCAAAAGTTTATTTATTAAAAAAATATTAACACATCGGTGGGCATGTGTTTTATTACTCGATTTTGCAATCGGACCTCAATTTAATGAAAAGTCGTCTACGTTTGTAAACCACGTGCCAAATGCTGGGTTAATTGTGTTGTGCTAAGTAGGTAACAAAATGGACCGTCAATGCGGTTTAACGAAACGCCAAATGAAACGCCTTATTGCCAAGCAACTGCAAAAAAATTACAGCAACCACATGACAGAACATGATAGGGGGGTATTCGTCTCACTTACAATATAGTACATATGCATGTAATTATTTTTTTCACAGATGCGGTGAAACGTGAAGATTACCATTATTCCGATTTCGAAGCATCAATGCGGAAGGGTTTTCGAAAGATGAAGATTAAAGTGTACAGGAGACGCTATAATAATAAGATAACCCGTGAAGCAGCATCCACGCAAGAGGATAAATAATTAGGGTATTCACAGTTTACTTTTAAAGTTAAAACGTGGCAACTTTAACAAGATAACACATTCGAACTGTGAGCAACCCTTCATACATGTGTTTCAAATTGTCAGTAAAACAAATATAGGCGGATAAAAACTTAAAAATATTTCAAATTGCGCCCACCTTATGTTTTTCTGCTTCAATTTCCATTTTCTCTTAGCGCGAATAATCAGCTGATCAGATATGCCAGTTTAACATAAAACAAAAACATGACACAAAGTCGAGTAATTTTGTCCAAAAGTGTTATCTCTAATTAGTACCACATGGTAAAATGTTTTAAAGTTACCAGGTGGCAAAATTAACACAGTAGATAATATAGAACTGTGAGCACCCTAAATATTTATACACTTCACATATTCCCTTAGTTGAGTTAATATGAATATTCTGATTTGGGTATATATATTACTTCAACATTACAATAACTTTCAAAATTAAATTTTG
>NW_023458568.1:20494175-20499468 GCF_013731165.1 Rhagoletis pomonella | reverse complement strand
AACAAAGTTATAATACCCTTGTGCACAAGTGCGCTCGGGTATAAAAATATAATAAAAGTTTAATAAAAATAATTTTTTGTACATTCATTTGAATAAGACGTTTTTGGGTAGGAAATGACGTTTTTTCACACCAAGAGGGACGTTTTCTCATGCCGAAGACCTGGCAACACTGAGTACGAATGGGAATTGCTTTAATACCATGTTCTGACCGACATCGAAAACATGTTTTCGTTGCTAAAACTGGTTTTCGACCTAAAACTTGTGTTTTCGTCCGTGTAAAATCTGTCAAACGAAAACAAGTTTTCGCTGAAAACCACTTGAAAACTCACGTTCCACTCATTCCAATCGGTGTCTACACTAGGTTTTTCGATTATTTATCGAAGTGGAAGTCATATTTTATCATCTTTAATACGTCATTTCGGATTTATTGTTAATTGACTGGCCAAAATAACATAAGCATGAACGTAAAAGGTTGTTAATAAAAAGAAATTGAAGGAAAAGTATTTTGGTTTTGTTTTTGTGTAGCAAAACTGTAAACAAAGGATGTAAGAAATGTCAACGAAAACACCAACAGTCGGTGTGAACAGCCTTCAGCGCACAATCCCAAAACCCGTTTTCAAGGTGTTTTCGTTGTCGGTCAGAACTTGGTATAAACCAGTGATGGGCACAGTATCACGTTTTGAGCATGTGCTGGTGTCTTTTGCGAGAGCGAACGACTCGGCCATTCAATCGATTACTTCAATTGAAACGAGTAGGATGTGCGCGCAGGATTCTGGAATTCAAGGAAAGCGCAAGCACAATACCTATTTTTCGAAAAAAAACTGCGCGCTAAGAAGCGTGCAAACAACGCAACATGTTTCGGTAACAGCTTATGCCAGACTAATTGGCTGACATCATTATTGCAGGTTGCTTTGCAACTAATCAAAGTATTATGATCGCAAAAGCAGTGGCGTCTCTGTTGCTAAAACTACGTTATCGATGCGTACGATTACGTCGAATTGCGCATCACTAATTTTCGTCATACATTAGAAAAACTTTGTGGCAAAATGGCTGTCCTTGAATGGTAAGTTTATATAATTTTTGGTTTCATTCTTGGCGTGGCATTCAAAGTGAGCGGATCGTTCTGAAAGTGCAGCGGAATTTTCACAGTGGTGCAGTGGTGACTGTAGTTTTTTAAGAACTTGCTTATACATAGTTGAGTGTAAAGTAATAGTATAATTTTGTAATTGTGTTATTGCGATCTAGTTCTTGTGAAGTAAATTGGCATTGCAGCTAATAGAAAGCGGATTTATAAGTGGATTTTGATTTGTGGGTAAGTCTTTTTGATTGTGGAAAATCGTGTCTGGGGCATAGCGGTTTTTTTTGTGGGACAAGATGGAGGACGCTTCGGCGTCGGGCGCTGTGTCCAAGATGGCGTGCGCATCGTCAAATAATGCGCAGGCCAATTTGGGCAAAGTGCGTAAAACGAGGAAGAAAAGGGCATCGGGCTCTTTAAATTCCAAGAGACCTAAAAGTATTGCAAACGATTTGATTGAAAATTTTAGTGAGTCAAGTGATAGTATGAGCTGCGAGGGGCTTCCGCCGCTCAGTGGCATGCTTGTAAAGAGGGGTTCGGCTATTAATTTAGCGCAAGTGCATCAGGTTCTCGCTGGCGGTAGTGGTACAGTAGTGGCGAGTGAAGTGGGACTGACTGTCTCATCTGAAAGTGGCGGGGTAGATGCTAGTGTGTCGAATGTTAATGCAGGTGCGGGTGCGGTTGGCACTAGTGCTGAAAATGTGTATTCAGGTGTTGGGGAGAGGAGTTTTGCCAACGCTGGCTCAAATATGGCGGGTGAACGGAATGTAACGAATGCTTTTCAGCGTCAGGAAAGCCCGAAGTACAGTTGTGACTTTAAGGGTGATGCGGCTGTTCTTATGGACACGTCTAGATGTGTGGGTGTTGAAAGTAAAGGCGTTAAAAATGGACTTTTTTTGTTTGGAAAAATTCGAAAGTTGTATGTAAAAGGGCTAAAAGATATTGTGGCGATCGGTAGGTCCCTGTTCAAAGTTTTCTTTTATTCGGCTGCTGATGCTAATGCTAGTTTGGTGAATGTTGATTTGCAGGTTATGGGTATACGGGCTTTTATTCCGCGTAGCTTTTTTGAGACTTACGGTGTGGTAAGACAGGTACCGCTGGATTTTCTGGATGATGAAATCTTAGAAAGTATTCATTCGGATATTCCAGTGTTGTCGGTTTCCATAATCACCAGAAGGGACCCGTTAAATGTTATCCCTGACTCTGTGAGGATTTTTTGTGTGGGCTTTAGGGTGAATCATTTTTTCCCTAGAGCAAAACAGTGCTTCAAGTGTGGCCGTTTAGGGCACACAAAGCTTTCGTGTAGGTCCACAAACCGGTGCATAGTCTGTGGCAAGGAGGAGTCCTGCCCTGAGAAGTGCACGAGTGCAAACCCGCATTGTATTTTATGTGGTAGCAGCAGTCACGTGTCGCTAAACAAGAATGTATGCCCTAGCTGGGAAAGGGAGAGACAAGTCATAGAAATTATGACTGTAAAAAAGCTGTCCAAAAAGGAGGTTTTTGATAAGTACAGAAATGTGCTTGAGGGTAACAGTTTTGCTTTGCTTGATAACTATAGTGATGCGTTCCCAGCTCCAAGTGGGGCGGAAAATATCAGTCAAAACAATGAGGCTGTTATAAACAGGAGCCTTACCAGGAGAGGTTTCAATAATGTAGTCAGGCACGGTATGAAGATTAACAAGGATATGACAATGAGTGCTCAGAAGAAAGCAATAAAGGAAAATAAGGTGGAAGAAAGGACAGTTCCAGTTTTCGACAATGCTAAATGGGAGAGAACTAGTGAGATTGAAAGATTGCTAAATCAGTTAATTGCCAAGTTTAGTATAGATGCGGAAGAGCCTATTGTAAAGGTCTTGGGGAATTTATTGAAAACCAGCGTAGACGAAAGACTCACTTTGAATAGAAACCATAATGACAATAAAGGTCTTACAGTTTAACTGTCAGAGCCTTAAAGCGAATAGAGACTACATAGACTTTTTTATAAACCACAATAATATTGATATAGTGGTTCTTCAGGAGTTTTTTTCTCTGGGGGACATAAATGAAGGACATAAGTTAATTAATTTTAATTTGATTTCAAAATTCAGAGCTGACGGGTACGGAGGTGTAGCTGTTGGCGGGAGAAAGAACATTCGTTTTCAGAAGATTAGGTATAACTCAAATTTTGATGTGGTTCTGGCTAAGACCACAACTCTCCTTCAAAATTTTACTATTGTGTCAGCATACTTCCCTCCTACGTTGAACAGGTATCTGTTTGACTATGAAGTAAATCGGTGAATGCTTTTTTTGGAAGGGCGTGAGAATGTCCTACTTTTGGGCGATTTTAATGCAAAAGCGAGGGAATGGGGCAGTCCCAGGGATCTCCCCAAGGGGAGGGCTCTTCGGAGTGCGATCGTCAAGGCCCAGTTTAAGTGTTTGAATGATGGGAGTCCTACTTTTGCCAGAAACAAGTACAGTAATGAAGGTTTAACGGTTTTGGATCTGTCTTTTACAAACTCTGCATGTCAGCTGAGCTGGAAAGTAAATCCTGTTTTTGTCGGGGGTAGCCATCATTGGCCAGTTATTATTGAAATAGAAAGCGCTGAGAAAAGACCAAATTTGTTTGTTCGGAAACGTAAGTTAGAATCTGCTCTGTCTGGACTTGTTTGTGAGGAGAGTTTAGGCGATATCTGCAATGCTATTAGTAGTGAGGTTAGTAAGGCAACCATTGATCTTAATTCGATAAATGGGTCACTCAAAGCATGGTGGAATGATGGGATTGAAAAGCAGTATAGATTGTGTCGGTGTGTAGGAAGAGAGTCAGGCGTTCAAGTAGTGTCAGGGATTTTGAGGAGTTGCATGGTATGGAGGAAGAATGGAAAAAAGCTAAGGCTGATAGTTATCGGGCCAAAATTAATGAGCTCAATGAGTGTCCTAACTCGGTGGATGCTTGGAGGTTCGTAAACAGTGTAAAGGGTAGTCGAAAGACTGTTACTGGCTGGTCGAGTGAGGATCAAGCTAAATACCTAGAGTTACTTAAGAGTCAGGTGGTTGCTCAGCCTGACGACAGGTTGCAGACCAGGTTTGAACACTTAAGTGAGGTTGAGGGGGATTGTTGTGATTTCTCCATAGATGCACTGAATAAAGTTTTAGGGAAAAAAAAGAAATCTGCCGGAGGGGTGGATGGAGTAACTTTCAGCATGCTGAAAAGACTTCCGGAAATCACTAAGGTGGCTATGTTGCGGGACATGAGAAGGCTGTTCAACGAAAATCATGTCAGAGAGGAGTGGAGAATTGTTAAAATTGTGCCCATCCCTAAACATGATAAGGATCTTAGTGATATAAGGAATTTCAGGCCTATCTCACTACTGTCTGTTTTTGCTAAATGCCTTAATATGATTGTCAAAGAAAGACTTATGGAATGGGCGGAATCTAATAATGTTTTCCCGGAGGGTAGTTTTGCCTACAGGAAGGGAAGATCGGCTGCTATGTGTCTGAACGAATTTTTGTACTGGTCTGGTAAGTTAAAGGCTTGCAGGAAAAAGGTGTTTGTGTGCGTACTCGATATCTCGGATGCGTACAACTGTGTCAGCATCGATAAACTGAAGGTTATAATGGAAAAGCTGCATGTGGACGGTAACATACGGGAGTGGGTGTTCAACTTCTTTTCAAAAAGAACTCTGGTCTTGGGGAGGCACTCGGTTCAGGTGGGGAATGGGCTCCCGCAGGGAAGCTGTCTCTCTCCTGTGCTGTTTAACTTGTACACGGCTGGGCTTCATGCCCTGAAGGATGAAAGTACTCTTATCTTTCAGTTTGCGGACGATTTTGCTTTTGTTAGCTATGGTGATACGGAGCTGGATGCGATTGATACCTTGGAGGGGAAGTTGGCCGCTTTTAGTAGTATGTGCAGGGACCTCAATCTTGGCATAAATATAGCGAAAACCAAGTTTATGTGTGTAAATTCCAATAGAAGAAATTCCTTTTCGTTGAGGTTTGGTGGTAGTGAGATTGAGCAGGTTCGCACGCTGAAATGGTTAGGCAGGATTGTTAGCGCAAATGGGTCGGTGAGTGAACAGGTAAACCGTTTAAAGAAAATTGCGGTTCCTGGGAAAAATCTGATGAGGAAATTAACACCTATTAAAAGTGGACTGGGTCCAAAAGTAGCGCTAAACTTTTACAGGGCTTTTGTGAGGAGCAAGGCAGAATATGCGAACACGACTTATGCGAATGCACCATTTG
>NW_023458568.1:20490511-20494165 GCF_013731165.1 Rhagoletis pomonella | reverse complement strand
AGGAAAGACTTTTGCTGAAAATGTAGGTAGAATAACTAACTCACCTTGGTTTTGTAATAAGAAGTGTGATTTCGAAGTCCAAGATGTTAAGCTAATAAACAGACTTGTTTCGGGTCACACCTATGGGAACTTGTTTTTGAGTAAGTTCAAAAGAGATGTTTCTAGCACTTGCCGGTCTTGCGGGGTGAGGGAGACCAATGACCACTTAATATTTGATTGCCCAAGATTTTCCACGATCAGGGACACTTACGCCTTTTTTGAGAAATTTAATTGTTTTAAAGAAATTTTTGCCAAAAACGACTTCGGTCTACTCAGGGAGTTGATTTGCTTTCTAAAGGATGCAAAGTTGAATGAGGTGTTGTAAATGTTAACGTAATGTCGACAACCGATGTTAGGGTAGTTAAGAACTAACAATTAAAATTAAAAAAAAAATATATATTTATACATATATTAAAGGAAAAAAAAAAGAAAAAAGAAATAAGTTGTAGTTTGACGGTTATGTACTTTAACTGAAACATGTGTATTTACAGCTATATTCACACTGGTTGTTTACCAGGGAAAAAAAAAAAAAAAACAAAGATTAAATAAAAGACTGAAATAAATAATATTTGTCAATCTTACATATGTTCCTTGATAATGATCTAATGTGATTTATGAGATAGCTTATTTTATTTTATCGGTTGCTAAGTAACATGTTCATGAATTCTTAAAATTTGTCCAACTCCTATAGAGCGGAAAAAAACCTTGGAGTATTTTCAAAAGGCTTAGCTAGTGATATCATTTTTTAAAAAGGAGTGTTTTGAATAATAAAATGTTTTTGAATTAGACTGGTAGCTATTAGCAGGTGTACACAGTACAATAGTTTTAAGGTTTCATTTATCATTTGAAGTTCGTTGAAGTCATACATAATTCATGTTATTGTAACTGTATATTGTGATCGCAAGCATTCTAAAGTAAATTGTATTTTTTGTATTTTATTGTTGGTTTTTGTATGTGAGTCACCCTGCGCGCTCTTTCTTCGGGGATTTTGGATCTTCAGTGGAAGCAGTTCGTCGGGGATCCGCTCACTTATGCTGTCAACAAGTCTACGTTTCTGGGAAAACACGGCGGTGTAGAGATCAGGAGTGATTCCTTGCCTTTCAAACTCGACGCATCATTTGCGTTTCAACCAAAAAAAAAAAAAAAAAATTTTGGGTTTTTCCTCATTTATTAATGAATTACGCTAATTTCACAGCAATAATAAATGGACTCCAACTCGGAAGCAGCTTTTTGTGGACGTAAGACTGAAGTACGAGCTGGAATTTGTTGGAAAGCGAAAAAACGAAGCGTTCTGTGGGAAAGCGTTGATGAAAGTTTCCCATTCAACAAGGACGAAGTTGCACGCAAGTACCAGAACTTTATGGTTTCCTATAAACGTATAAAGCGACGAAACAACACATCAGGAGAAGCGGCAACGAGCTGGGAGTTTTTTGAGAAGCTAGACGAAACTTACGGGCCGCGAAGTGACATATCTGTGCCAGTGTCACTCCTGGAATCATCTTTTGAAGAGCTAGACTCGACAAGTTGCCGTTTGATTGATGCCCCAAAAGAGGAGCCAGCAAAGAAAAAATCGAAAGTGGATATATTTGAAATGTTTGAAAAAGAAAACGAGAAAGATAACAAAATATTGTCTGAATTGTTAGATTGCGAAAAGGAGAAAGTAAAAACTGAAAAGGAAAAAGTGGAAGAAATTAAAAAACTAACAGAGGTTTTAGAACAAATTACAGAACATAATATAATACTATAGACCATTGTGTGCACACATAAGCATACTACGAAGCATATGTTATGCTAAATTAAGTGCAAATCCAGGATACCTAAGTACATTGTTTTGTTTAACATTCAATTCTCTTTTGTTATTGTCTTTTTTACTGGAATGAATTTTATTTGTTTAACTTTGTCTCATAAAATAAAATACTAGGTGGAGAAAAATGTTACAAATCTATCTCTTTTCAAATTAGCTTCCTCTCTTTCCTCGGTGATGTTGTGGTCCGGGCCTTCCGCAGGCTCGTTTCCGTCGACATAAGGCTCAAGTGTTTCGGGTTCTTCGCAGTCAATAATAATGTTGTGCAAAATGAAGCACGATAAGATGATGTATTTCACGCACCACAGACTTCTGCACTCAATGTTGTTTAAAACACGAAACTTCTTTAATATACCAAATGCCTGTTCCACGCACACTCTTGTTGATGATAAAATTACATCATACCGAGTCTTTTCTTCTGTCAGATATCCATTATCTTTAAAAGGTGTTAAGATATAAGTTTTAAGCGGATAAGCTCAGTCCCCCAAAAGATGACACTCTTCCGGAAAATTCAAAGATTTGTTAGCTATTGCTTGTTTGATTGGGCTGCTGTTCCAAACTGCCGCATCATGGCATCTACCCGGATAACCGATATACACGTCTAAGAATCGACACTTACTGTCTGCGATTGCCTGGCATTGATTTTAATTTTAAAGTTGGTTTAACTCAGCATTTTATGTAAGTACTTAATTGCACATTAACGGAATAAAATCCTTTTCTGTTAAAGTAGCTGGCGCTATCTCTTACTGGCTGAGAAATGCGGATATGCGTCCCATCAACACAACCTATTACGAAGGGAAAAGGACGAACTCTTAAGGTTTTCAAAACCTTCCATTATTTTTTGACGAGCAGTTGCAGTACGTGGAAAACATATGACCCTTCGTTTAAGTTTCGAAATGAGTAGTATCGTATGTTTTAAAACTCTGTACGTGGCACCATAGCCAACACTAAATCGATCTGATATTTCCCTCAACGAATTTTGGTTTCCTAACTTCCACAAGGTCATGTAGAGCGCTTTTTTTAAGGAAACCCCGGGTCGGCCTTTATCGCGGCAACGCGCAAGTGGGGTCAACATTCCATATAAAACCTACAAGTAGGATTTTAATTAAAGTTTTATAAAACCTACTTTCAATCAAACCTTAACGGTCTTTTCTGCATTCGAAAATTATTAAAGAAAACATCATCTTGAATTTTATTATTTACTTCCATAAATTTTCCGTTTTGGGTATTTTCCTTTGTGCTTTTTTGCTTGTATTATAATATGAGTAGTAAATAACAGCGCTTCGCTTTTTTCTTCTTCTAATTCTCATTAAAGTGTTTGTTTGTCTTTTTCTCGAATTTCCAGTTAAATGCAAAATATTTGATAGCACAAGCTTAAAACTCGTGGCGATTCTCTCGTTTGTTTTGTTAAAATTTTCAATGTATGTTTTACTTCAACAATGTTTGCATCGAAACTGATCCCAAATAAATCTGCAATGCAGTGTTACATTGACCAAGCATCAGTGTTGCATGTGCTACCACTGCTTTTGTCATACCCAAACTTTACTACTGCATGGCAACTTCACATTTAGGATGTCAGCCATTCTTTGGTTGAATTTCGTTTTTTTTTGTTCGGCAATAAAATGTGTGAGCATATATGTACGTGTGAACAGCGTACAGTCTAGCTGTGCGCGTGACATGAAATGTCCATTACTGCTTTATACTTCTTTTCTTAAAGCAACCTGATGACAGTACGAATAGAAATTTTAACAGCGCGGTTTTAGTTTTTTATACCCGAGCGCACTTGTGCACAAGGGTATTATAACTTTGTT
>NW_023458568.1:20484815-20490411 GCF_013731165.1 Rhagoletis pomonella | reverse complement strand
CAAAATTTAATTTTGAAAGTTATTGTAATGTTGAAGTAATATATATATAGTTTTATATTAACCCAAATCAGAATATTCATATTAACATAAATTAAATTTGAACATAATATTTAACTCAACTAAGGGAATATGTGAAGTGTATAAATATTTAGGGTGCTCACAGTTCTATATTATCTACTGTGTTAATTTTGCCACCTGGTAACTTTAAAACATTTTACCATGTGGTACTAATTAGAGATAACACTTTTGGGCAAAATTACTCGACTTTGTCTCATGTTTTTGTTTTATGTTAAACTGGCATATCTAATCAGCTGATTATTCGCGCTAAGAGAAAATGGAAATTGAAGCAGAAAAACATAAGGTGGGCGCAATTTGAAATATTTTTAAGTTTTTATCCGCCTACATTTGTTTTACTGACAATTTGAAACACATGTATGAAGGGTTGCTTACAGTTCGAATGTGTTATCTTGTTAAAGTTGCCACGTTTTAACTTTAAAAGTAAACTGTGAATACCCTAATTATTTATCCTCTTGCGTGGATGCTGCTTCACGGGTTATCTTATTATTATAGCGTCTCCTATACACCTTATTCCTCATCTTTCGAAAACCCTTCCGCATTGATGCTTCGAAATCGTTCACGTTTCACCGCATCTGTGAAAAAATACATACATACATATGTGCTATATTGTAAGTGAGATGAATACCCTCCTATCATGTTCTGTCATGTGGTTGCTGTAATTTTTTTTGCAGTTGCTTGGCAATAAGGCGTTTCATTTGGCGTTTCGATAAACCGCATTGTCGGTCCATTTTGTTACCTACTTAGCACAATACAATTAACCCAGTATTTGGCACGTGGTTTACAAACGTAGACGACTTTTCATAAAACTGAGGTCCGATTCCAAAATCGAGTAATAAAACACATGCCCACCGATGGGTTAATATTTTTTTAATAAATAAACTTTTCTTACTTTTTGTTAGCACAAGAAAAAATTTGATGTATTTAAAATGATTTTTTTTTCTAAGTGTTTGAAATTTAAAAATTTATTTTTTACATTTCTTTTGTACTGTTCCCTACTTGCTCCCTTGGGGAGCAGCTCACTTTCAGTCCCGTTGGGAGTCTACTCCGTTGCTGCATCAAAACAAACGAAGACTTTGAAAAAACTGGCACGGAACTGGCTGCCATTGTCAATTATTTGTACGCTATATTGTAAAGTTTTGAAATTCATTTTGTAATCGGCCCATATTTCATTAAACCGACTTAACGGACTTCCCAAATAAATTGATAGCTCATCGGAAAGGCTTCAGCCTCATTTGTTTTCCAATTTCGGTGAACTAATCGCACTAATCGATACATCGGAATTTATTCGTATCGCGCATCCCTAGATATAAGAACTTTTAGGATAAAAATAAATGTTCTTTTCTTGTTTATACTTGACGTAATGTACCTTTCAATTAAATAAAAAAAATGCAATTGGTCGCTTTATTTAGCAATCGAAAGATAACAAAAATAATTAAAATTAAACATTTTTATCCATGCCTAAAAATGTTCAACTTTGAGCGGTTCTATTTCCTGTACTGTCCCTGCTTAATAAAAGTTCTATTTACGTATTCACTTTATCGAACGCTTTCATAAAATTTATAATTTTTGCAACGTTTGTGCGACAGTGGCCCATAGTGAGGCGTTAAAAAAAGCTGCCTGGCATACTGTACTTAAATTATGAACATACATATATATGTATGTAAATGGATGAACAATAACCTCACTGACACCTTTAGCGACGGAGCCACCCACGTTTCCGTTTGACTTTCGCATTCCTTATCATTTTCTTTCACATTTTAATTTTTTAAATGTTCTATAATATTATGTATCGTTTGTACACTTCAAGAACGTCATGACAAAAACAGAAAAAGGTAAATCGATTATCAAACTTATCTTTGATTCCTTATTTTATTAAAGAATTATTTAGAGTATTCCCAAGGGTGTTGCATTGTTGTACATTTAACGGAGTTCGCGAGGTACCATATAAGTCATATTTAGGGAGTGTACGAGGTATTGTATATATACTGTGGTATTGTTGTATGTCCTCACTTTAATATTTCATTTCCAAATTAAAAATTATAACACTGTACGACATTTTCACTTTTTTTCTAGGGAATTGATGAAACCAAGTTTTTCTGAAAATCTGAATCTGATTGCATATAGAAAAGTAATTTCTCAGTTTTCCCAGGATGGAGATTTTAAGCGTCTTTTTTTTGCAATTTGAAGCTGGAGGTCGCAGAGCAGCATTTAAAAAAATTAAAATTGATTAAAGTACAAATACCTATAAATTTATATGCCTATATATACCAGTGTTGGCAAAATGTTAATCTGATTAACGATTAAAAATTAACGATTAAAATGTTAACCGCGATTGATGATATAGCGAGCGGCAGGCCGTCGGAACTCTCATTGGAAGTATAAAGTGAGGGTGGGGGGTTAAACATGCAATTTGTTTTCGAAAAATAAGTGATGAGGCAAAGTTCTGAAAATTTGCAATATAATCGAAGACAACATAAGAAAGTAGGGGAAGAATTGTCACAAGTCTAGGCGGAAGTTAAAGAGTCGTCAGAAGGCGCTTATGTTGCAAAAAATTTGGTAAAAATTTGTCACTAGGTAAACTTCTGACAATTCTGTAATTCAAAATAAATTGCAAATTGTCTGAAGTCTAGGTGGAATAATAACGGAGATATTCCGATAGTAAGGGCGTCGGTGATCCACTCGATCCATCATTATATCTCGTATTTTTGTATTGTATTCAGAATTTTTAGAAAACTGGATACTTAGAAGTTTCATAGCCCGTTCAATTTTAGTAAAATAAATAAAAATTATTAAAAACATAAGTAGCGCAAACTGAGTAAATAAATACATACATATTAGAGTCCAGCGCAAGTGTATTTGCCGCATTTCGTTCAATAAGTACTCCTTGCATTGTACTCTACTCCCAACACATTGTTGCTCTTTTTCCGCATACATACACTACTTGGCGTTGAGAGAGTAAATACTTGACGTACTTGCTATTCACGATCCAGAAAATAATGTATTCTATCATTCTTGCTTGCTATTACTCCACCAAAGTACGTACTCTACTTTCTCTCATCGCGTACGAGAGATATTTGATGCTGCCAAAAAGGGAGTAGCAAATCTACTCTCTGTATACTTGTAGTACGGTAAGTACTTGCGTATTAAATTTCAATTCTGGTTGTTAGCCTACTAGTTGATATCGTTTGCAGCGCAGGTCAGTGAAATTGAAAGAGTAAAAATAGAATATGGAAATTGACGATCTAAGGAGATGTTTACGGCCTTATTTATAAAAAATAACGTAGATTTAGACAGTTGTTTAATGTGAGATTTTCATAAAACTTTTGTATTCAAGCAGCTTTTTAAATCTATGTATGTAGGTACTTAAATTTTTATGAAAGTATTATTTCTCGTCTCTAATTTTCTATAAAGCTATTTGCAGACATTAACCAACAAATAAGTTGTCAAAAACAATAACTTAAGCAATGCTGCTATACGAAATAAAATTATTAGTGGGAAATCAAAATTTTGAAAAGTGCCGATTTTCACATTCGATAGTTGGACATGGTAGCGACGAGATGTACGAGCATTTTTTTCTTAAGAGCTGCATACTGATTTAAGAAATTTTTTATAGAAGAAAATTTATTTTCCATTTATTGTGCGTAATTTTATTTGAATTTTTTAGTTTTTCTTGAGAGCCTTTACAAATAAAAAAAATTTCTGAATATGTACATATGTACATACATACGCAGCCATATAACTTGATTTCTAGAGAAACGAATTTTCATTTGGCACGTTCAGAAGGCGCAACAGCTCAGTAACTGGTGCGATTGCACCTTCTGAACGCGTTGTTGCGTACTTCTGATCAACTGAATAGTAGCGTGTTAGATGATCGTAATATTTTTCTGATCATTTGACACAACATGTTGGTGTGTATCTTTGAGAGTTGAATTTGACAGCTAATGTATAAAGTCGTTCAGAAGACGCATAACGATCACTGATTTTTTTCTGAACCTACCCATTGATAACTTTTTTTTTTGATAACACTGCGACAGCTCAAATTAGTATTGAGTAAAATTGGTATTGAGTAAATAGATTTTTTGAATTTCATTGAGTTTTTTTTAATAAATACTAAAATGAGAGGTGTATGAATGGCGAAAGAAATACTATCCGATTTTTTTAAATCGAAACTACATTTTTACATATGTACATATGTACATGCATACATAAATATATTTAATATGAAATTGAAATTTTCACATCAATTTGCGCTATCTTCAAACCCATGGTTTCAATTGTACGCATATCGTCAGGGTTTTCCCAACAACTTGGTTTTGCTGCAGTGAAGCGACAGAACAAGTGACGAGAAAAAATATATGAGGACACTTATATATGTATCTATGCACATACGTATCTATGCACATATGTATCTATGCACATACATACGTATCTATGCACATACATACATATGTACTTAGGTATGTATATCAGCATTTTAGTTGAAGGTACGTTTTCATCGTAATTCATTGAAATTAATTGAATTAGATTTTTTGACAGGTGGCAAACCATCTCATGTTCCACATCCATATTGTTAAAATTAATTTAACCTATCATATAACGGGTGATTTTTTTGAGGTTAGGATTTTCATGCATTAGTATTTGACAGATCACGTGGGATTTCAGACATGGTGTCAAAGAGAAAGATGCTCAGTATGCTTTGACATTTCATCATGAATAGACTTACTAACGAGCAACGCTTGCAAATCATTGAATTTTATTACCAAAATCAGTGTTCGGTTCGCTTTACGTCCGATTTATGGTCTACATAATCGACCAAGTGAGCAAACAATTAATGCGATTGTGACCAAGTTTCGCACTCAGTTTACTTTATTGGACATTAAACCAACCACACGAATGCGTACAGTGCGTACAGAAGAGAATATTGCGTCTGTTTCTGAGAGTGTTGCTGAAGACCGTGAAATGTCGATTCGTCGCCGTTCGCAGCAATTGGGTTTGCGAAACACATTTCGAACCGAACACTGATTTTGGTAATAAAATTCAATGATTTGCAAGCGTTGCTCGTTAGTAAGTCTATTCATGATGAAATGTCAAAGCATACTGAGCATCTTTCTCTTTGACACCATGTCTGAAATCCCACGTGATCTGTCAAATACTAATGCATGAAAATCCTAACCTCAAAAAAAATCACCCGTTACATTGAATTTGATTTTTAAGTAAGTGGCAGTCCTGTAAAAATAGTTTCAAACTATAACCTTATTAAACTTTTCAGTCTGTCACCAATATTTTTATACATATTTCAGTTACCTAATTCCCTTGAATTAAAGTTGAATTTAATTTTTAAACATATCGATTCCAGTTTTTAATTGTGAAAAGAAGTGACTTTGACCAAACAATTTAAATGGCTCCAAAAAGTTCCGTTAGAAACATAATTAGCTCAGTTGCAGTAATTTAGTTTGTTCCTGTACACTAGGACATAGTTAGTCTGTTCCAATAGCAGTCCGGTTTACAGGATTTAGTC
>NW_023458568.1:20484395-20484715 GCF_013731165.1 Rhagoletis pomonella | reverse complement strand
TTCAGTCTCATCTCAAGTCACTAAATTTGAGATTAGCAATTAGTGACAATTTTTGTGACTGGAGATGATTTGGCTATTCAGTAGGAGAGAGTCACTAAAAGTTCACCAAAAATGTTTGGTGAAAACAAACAAAGACAGTCTACTGATAGCGTTTACGTATGCTTTTTGCCGGGGCGTCCGAAGAATCGCCATGCCCGAGTGGTCAAAGCATTGGGCTGCCAGTCGAGAGGGTTCGGGTTCGAGTACTCCTCGGGCAGAGGATTTTTTTATTTTTTTATTTAGTATTCTTTTTCTTTTTTTATTAGTTTTATTTTTTTTAA
>NW_023458568.1:20478633-20484295 GCF_013731165.1 Rhagoletis pomonella | reverse complement strand
TGGATTTGTGTATTAAAGCATTTTGGTTTATTTCCTAACGAAATTCTTATTGAACAAATTTCCTTGCTTCATATTCGCGTTTTTTTTTTTAATAAAATGGAAAGCAATTAACTTTTTCTCCATATTTTTTTTTTTGAGACCTGCTCTTAGCCAGCTGACAAATTAGTGACTTTTTTTGAAACTAGAAACGTGAGACAGCGTACTGAATACCACATACTTAGTCTCAAAATCCAAGTTCACCACCAAAAGTCACTATTAGTGACTAGAGACCGCCTACTGAATTCCAGGGTTAGTCTGTTTACGCGGTCAATGCATAAATTTCCACTTTCAACTGTGTTACCAGACATTTTTATGATTATATCAAAATTAATGTCCTGCAAAGTTTACTAAAAACTCTAAAATGCACATAAACCAGCAACAAAATCTTGAATGCTTTGATATTTAAATAATTCATATCAGTGGAATAAATTAATTACCAGTATTTTTTTATACATATGTGATGCAAAATTCTTATAATTTTATACAAATTCGCGTCACACGGCAACAGTCGATTGGTTTGGAAGCACTTTCAGTAAAAATTAAAATTGCTAGAGCAGCACGATCAAGTTGAAATTATTTCTCGAAAGCGATTTGCGTAATTTCAGTTGCAATTTCACCTTTCAATTTTTATTTTCGAAATTGATTATGTCCAATCTTCAAAAAAGGCTTTCTTTTCTGGCTGGTTACACGACTGTTTACACGATTTCACATTTTTGCAGCGAAATGCGTAGAAAATGCGCTTGCATTACCACGTTTAATCGCACTTTTAATTTGCAACCATTCACGTATATAAATATGTGCGTATGCATTGAAGCTCGAGATGAGCAAAATGAAAGTGATAACACAGAAAGGCGCGAGATCGTTATATTATGCATACGGTGACCATCCGTCCTTTATTTTAAAGGGCAGTCCTTTATTTTAACCCCCTGTCCTATATAATTTTTTCATAATAAAGGACGCCTTTTGTCCTTTATTTCTTAAACTGTCCTTTAAATCAGCTCTGCATTTTTCAGAGGTAAATTTTTAAACACAGAATATGAAAAATAAAAATGTTCCTTATAAAATATAATGAAAACCTTCGCCTGTTTGTTTCGCACCCCACTTAAGAGTTTTTATTTAATACGTTAAATCAGCTCTGCATTTTTCAGACGTAAATTTTTAAACACAGAATATCAAAAATAAAAATGTTCCTTATAAAATATAATGAAAACCTTCGCCAGTCTGTTTCGCACCCCACTAAGGGTTTTTATTTAATAGGTAATCTTTGCACAATCTATAAAGCACAGTGAAAGTTGTGCCCAGGATCGTGTTGCCCGCTGAGTTTCCAGTTCCACTGAAAGAGAACAATAAACCTCCTGCTGCACAGTGGTTCTAAACTGGCATTTAGTGTTCGTAATTCACGGGACCCTTCATTTTTTTCACTTAATTTGATAGGTTTTTTTTTAAGGCTTATAATATTTGCAAGAGACCAGTTGAGCCTGATTTGTGAATTTTTATTTGATTATATTAATTTTTTTAGTGCAAAATGCAGAAAAAGTGGCATTTTTGAAGAAAATTTGTTCTCCTGTTCCAGTTAATAAATGTTACATTACAAACCCTGGCATTCAGTACACGGTCTCTAGTCACTAATAGTGACTTTTGGTGGTGGACTTGGATTTTGAGACTATTTGGTATTCAGTACGCTGTCTCACGCCTCTAGTCTCAAAAAAAAGTCACTAATTTGTCAGCTGGCTAAGAGCAGGTCTCAAAAATAAAAATATGGAGAAAAGGTTAATTGTTTTCCATTTTATCAAAAAAAAAACGCGAATATGAAGCGAGGAAATTTGTCCAATAATAATTTCGTTAGGAAATAAACCAAAATGCTTTAATATACAAATCCATTGCAAAAAAAATATTTGTTTTTTTAACATTAAAATCTAAAGATTATTAAAAAAATAAAACTAATAAAAAAAAAACAAAAATACTAAATAAAAAAAATAAAAAATCCTCTGCCCGAGGAGTACTCGAACCCGGACCCTCTCGCCTGACAGCCTAATGCTTTGACCAATCGGCCATTGCGACTCTTCGGGCAGCGCGGCAAAAGGCATACGTAAACGCTATCAGTTGACTGTCCGTGTTTGTTTTCACCACACATTTTTGGTGAACTTTTTGTGACTCTCTGCTACTGAATAGCCAAATAATCTCAAGTCATGATTCAATAATACAAGGTTCGATAAACTGCCAGTTGTCTCTCTCGCACCGCTCCCTTAGCAGTGGCACCGTGTTGCTTCTTTGCACATTTACATGGAAACAGTGTAGCTTTGGTGTGAAGTAGAAGTATGAGCGTTTGTGCAATATGTTTATTTGTATATGCATATGAAGCATATTTAACTGATGAAAACATAAACTGTTTTGAAATTGGATGTTTACATCAATCTCATAGTAGTCTTATTTTAATTATGAGTCATTTTTCAGTTTTTATACAGCTAAATAGCACATAAATTACGTGATTCACATAGATACATCAATATTACGTTCAACATTTCGTTTAAAATGCCAGATTTCCTGCAAATACATTAGAATTTACAAAAGGAATTTCACTACTAATTGCCTACTTTGCGTACTTTTCTACTACCATTTTTGCACCAAGAGATTTCATTCCTCCCCTTTTCTCCGTCCTTCGTAAATGCAACCTTTTGTAAGGGAGTGTCAAACCGCAGCTGTCAATAATTATCTAACCTTGTATTATTGAATCATGATCTCAAGTCACAAAAATAGACATTAATTGCTAATCTCAAATTTAGTGACTTGAGATGAGACTGAATTACTGGATCCCAGGGAAAGACTAGTTAAAACAATTGTATGGTTCCCAAAAACGAAAAAATTACAAAAAAATGTTTGAAATGTTATAAAAAAAGGTTCACAAAAATAATTTTTTTTTTGGGTTTTAGCAAAAATTGGTTGAAAAATGAAGACTGCCGTGAATTATGAACATTAAATTCCAATTTTGAACCACTGTGTGCTGCCTTCGGCGTGCAGTATGAATTATGGTAAATGCATTTTGGCAGCAAAGGATAGCGAAGTCCTTGAAAGGTTAATTAACTGTAAATATTTGATTTATATTACGATATGTGTAAGGTACTTTTATCATACAAGTTGTATGTACGTATTCCCAAATAATTTTGGAAAAAATGTCCTTTATTTTACATCGGTTAATATGGTCACCGTAATTATGCATGAACAGGCCAGTAGGTACCCAGGCAGAAACAATTGATTTTTTTTAACATACTAATTGAATACTTTGAAACAAATGCAGTGAGTAAATGTTTCGAATTTTGATACTCTTTTTACCCAAAGAAACAATTTGTGTCTTGGAAGTATGAAAAAGCATCTGTGAAGTGCAGAACGAAAGCATATTCAACATGCGACTAAAGTGTTTTAATCAAAAATGCATTTTAAAGTAGTTCAAATCAAATGCAGAGTCGGACAATCGACTTGCTGCTTGCACACAATTCAAACTGAACATTTGAAAGCACACTTACACGTCTGGCAGTAGCTGAGCGCGCAGCGGTGCTTGCTGTTATTTGTTATATTTCAGAAAGTACAGGTTCGAATCCTATCAGAGGCAAAATGTTATGATGATACATGATTCAATAATACAAGGTTCGATAAACTGCCAGTTGTCTCTCTCGCACCGCTCCCTTAGCAGTGGCACCGTGTTCAGAGTTGGGCAAAATTTATTCGAATGACGAATAACAAATGAATAAATTGTTTTTCTTGTTATTCGTAAATAATAAATAATTTTGTTTATCAAAAAAAAATGTATTCGAATGACGGATAAATTATTTTATTCGTTATTCGAATAATTATTATCTTCATTAATTATTCGAATAACGAATAAAATAATAATAAAACAAGTAATTTATGTGTATAGATATGTACATATATTTATGTATAAAATGATAACCGTTTTCGTTGTTGCGATTTAACTCAAACCCCTGGATAGATTTAAATCACATTTTCGGAGGTTATTCCATGCGCATAAAGTCCTATTAAAGGCTACTAGAAAAGTCCTTGGTGGCGATGGAGCCGAGTTATTTATAAAAGCCGTATTTATGAACTTATTTCGTTCAAATTCAAAATGTGTTCTTCCTGCATGATGAAAAATACTTATGCGAAAAATGTACCCGCTAGGCGGCGCTGCAGTTGAGTTATTTAGAAAATCCCTGTTTATTGTACAATCAGGTTGCAATTCATAATGGTGCTGCAGTCGAAATCATTAGAAACCCCATATGTCTGGACTACTTTGTTTTTTATGTTTATATTATACGAATTTACGATGTCTCACTTCGTCATACACCCTAAATGCGACCTTGCATCTACCTCCGCTTGATGAAATTGCTCGGGCGGCCGTTGCTGCAGCAGTAAGACTCAAGGAAACCAGCTCTTGGATATTTTAAAAGTGGCGAATCAGCAAGGAAAGTTTCGACCACATCCTTCCAAGAATGACCACTGTTGGCATATCAATGGCCAAATTTTACATCGAGGATTTTTGGCTCTCCTATAATAGAAAACGCACATCTGTGCTCTTCAGCTTCCTTATAAGGACTTTTGTTGGCCTACATGACATAAGACTAGAGGTTGACGCATCGGACCAATGTTGTAGTTGCAAGATCATAGAAGAAGATTACGCACGCTTAGAAAAGATCTCACAAGTGGAAATAAGGCCATCGGTAAAGCTCATGCCATTGAAAGCGCTATTTTTTTGGCAGAAATATGTGTGAGAAGGGTTCTGCTCTTTAGTTGTTCAACCTAAATTAAGAATTTTTACCTTACCCATATTTGGTTTTCAACGCTATTCTTGCATTGGCCAACGCAAAAAATCTTATCAGGGGCCGCGAAACCAGAGGGAATGGGCTAGTATTCTTGATAAAATAGTAAACAGAATTCAGCTAACTTACAATCCTTGACAACAGGAATAAAAGTAAAAGATGGCTCAATGTGTTAAAAATGAGTTTTTATTCATTATTTAAAATAACGAATAAAATAACGAATAAATTATTCGCAAGCAATTTATTCACGAATAATTTATTCGTGAATAAGTTATCTGCGAATAATTATATTACGGATAAAATTTTATTCGAATAATTATCTAAATAACAATTTATTCGAATAATGCCCAACTCTGACCGTGTTGCTTCTTTGCACATTTACATGGAGACAGTGTAGCTTTGGTGTGAAGTAGAAGTATGAGCGTTTGTGCAATATGTTTATTTGTATATGCATATGAAGCATATTTAACTGATGAAAACATAAACTGTTTTGAAATTGGATGTTTACATCAATCTCATAGTAGTCTTATTTTAATTTTGAGTCATTTTGCAGTTTTTATACAGCTAAATAGCACATAAATTACGTAATTCACATAGATACATCAATATTACGTTCAACATTTCGTTTAAAATGCCAGATTTCCAGCAAATAAATTAGAATTTACAAAAGGAATTTCACTACTAATTGCCTACTTTGCGTACTTTTCTACTACCATTTTCGCACCAAGAGATTTCATTCCTCCCCTTTTCTCCGTCCTTCGTAAATGTCAAACCGCAGCTGTCAATAATTATCTAACCTTGTATTATTGAAT
>NW_023458568.1:20457825-20478533 GCF_013731165.1 Rhagoletis pomonella | reverse complement strand
TATATATATTACTTCAACATTACAATAACTTTCAAAATTAAATTTTGCTTTGTGTAAATATGTAATTTACCACAATTCCAGTACATTTAATAAAAATACTTGCTGCTTTACTAAAACTTTATTCTTTTATTAAAAGATAAATAGGATTCGAAAAATAAACATTTGCAGGTATCGCTTTTTAAAGGATTTAAAAGACCACTAACGGAGCACTTATTCAAAGCGCTCACCAAGGTCTTTTTTAGGAGCAGTAAGAGAGCGCTTCTTTCTAATGACACACAATGTCAAAATACAATGAAGTGTGAAATCAGGAATGGAGCGCTTACTGCTGTTTATGGAGAGCTCCAATAGCACTAATGGAGCGCTTCAAGTCCCGCTGGGCTGTTGGCTAAACGAGTTAACAAAATTTTAGTTTTACAAAGCATAAACAAAAAAAAATATTGAGATATTAAAAAATAAAAATAAAATTAGTCCCTTATTAAAAGGTCGATATATTTTTTTAAACTAATACATCGCAAAACATCGATGCGACTTCACGATATCATCGGAAAACATTCATGTATTTTTACGTGCACCTCCCAACTTAGATCTACCAGTTTTTCATAAATAACTTTGGTAAAGCATTAAATAAAAAATTAAAGAAAATATATATCTACAAGTTTATTTTTAACGCAAGTCATTTAATTTCAGTATATAGTTTTTAATGTGAGAGGTTTTGCAATAAGATCAAATCTTTAATTTGACATGAGTTTTTAATTTTTAGCACTTTGAATTTCCAATTTATTTTAGCTGAGCTTAGATATTTTCCTCATAAAATAACATCGCTAGTTCAAAAGTTATGATTTTTGTGACGGAAAAATTCTAAGCTCCCCATAGTGCGTCGGCTCAGTAAGTTATACAACGTATGAAAAATAGTAACAAATGAGACATTGTTTACATACACTTGTAATTGCCAGGCGCGTGTTTTGTATATGAAAAGCGGTATTTTGCGTTTGTTTAAGTGGCGGCCACGTTATGGCTGCTGCCAATGCCAACTTAGCAGCAAACAACGGGAAATGCGGTTGTGGCTATTCACCAGCATATGCATGTATGTACATACCCTGTGAGGAAAATCTCTAGTGCTAAACTGGTGCGCTTGTAGTACATTTAGACCCAGCAATGGTTCGCGATAAATCTCTTTTGCATGCAAACAACTGGCGAATTTAACATGGCGATGTCCTAGGAAGTGTCAATTGCCCCACGCTGTATCCCTTTTTCGATAGTTCCGAACTAGTCCTATAGTTCTGAACCAGTTCTAAAATCGACAGACGAAAGAAAAAAATATCATAATTTTTCAATATTTTAGCTTCTTCCGTGTGCGATTTTAAATTATTTTCAAAGAAATGTGTTTTCTGAAATTAAATTTGTTTGAATGACTGTAAGAAATATACGATTACATACCCTTGGCTGTAGCTGACTTTGCAGAGGTGCTCGCTGTTATTGGTTAGATTCCAGACGGTCCCAAGATGTTAAAATGTTAACACAAACTTTTGGTTTGTATTACCAAACTATGAAAAAGCATCTGCGAAGTGCAGAATGAAAGTGGATTTGAACGAAAAAGCCGCCAAACACAAATCTATGTAAAGTAAACAAGCCCCCGCTGCATCCCTTTTTCGATAGTTCCGAACTAGTTCTAAATTCGACAGATAACAGCTAGTTCGTTCTGCATCCCTTTTTCTATAATTCCGAGCCAGTTACAAATTCGTCACCTTAGATATAGAATGTGAAATAAAATAGTTTTTTTTAAAGTACCACATTTCGCTGATTTTGAATTGGTGGGGAACTAGTTACTATCCGACTGGTTAGTTTTTAGCGATAAAGGTCTTGTACGGAACTAGAAATTTTATTCACTAGTCCCCGGTTTCCCTGCAGGGTATTTATATGTATCCATGTGTGCATAAATACATAAATAATGTAGACCTACAAATGTAGATACGAATAGGTACTTTCACGATTTCAGTACTGTAATAGTTTTTAATGACTTTTACACTTATATTAATTACTTACAAAGTTACATAAATACATACAGTCACTCACAGAAGTACTCGTAAATTAGTTTTTTCACAATATTCAAAATGTTTTCCATCGTAAACCTTTTTCGTTAATTTTCATTTAATATATAGCTCATTCTATAGCAAAAACCATATAAATCATTCTTGCAAACTTTGTACAAAATTCATACAAATGAATCAAACTTAAACAAATTTTCATCAAAAACTCAAACTTTTTATTCAGAATTTTTAGAAAATGTTTCGGTATGCAGTTTTGTAGCCCGTTCAATTTTTGTATAATAAAGTGCCAGTTTCAAGTAGCTAGAAATTACCGCTAATTTTTTAGAACTTTTTTGTCGAGGGTGTTGTGCATTTGTTTCCATATAAGGCATGAACAAAATCTATTTTTAACCGACTTCAAAAATGGAGGAGGTTATCAATTCGTCGGAATATTTTTTTTGTTTTTTTTTTTGTTATGCATGTTACCGCATAACTTTGGACCACGTCAACCGATTTCGATAAAGGTAGTGTCAGAGGTGGTCCCATTCTAATCTGGTTTAGATCCGATCTTTGGATCATGAAAAAATAACGGTACTCCTAAATTTGTATATGAGAATTGAAGTCGGTTTTGCTTTTTGTTTAAAAATTACTTGTTATATGGACGAAAATGCAATGACTAAAAAAAATTCTAAAAAATCAGCAGTGATTTTTAGCTGCTTGAAACTTGCACTTTATTATACTAAAATTGAACGGGCTACAAAACTTTAAATTGAAATTTTGATGAAAATTTTTTAAGTTTGATTAATTTTTATGAAATTTATACAAATTTTGCAAGAATGATTTATATAGTTTTTGTTATAAATTGAGGTATATTTTTAATGAAAATGAACAAAAAAGATTTATGATGGAAAACATTTGGATATTGTGAAAAAACTAATTTGCAAATACTTCTGTGAGTGACTGCTAGTATCTAGGGATAAATGAATACCAAAAAAGTTCAACTTTGCGTGCATATGTACACCACCAGTGAAAAATATAACCCATCACCGTTGCTCCCGATTCAACTGTGCATAAATACTTTTCGAAACAGTAACGATAGCTCATTAGAAAAAACTGTGTCTTCATTTTCCCATGTGAGGGAGTGTATGTATGTAACCTATAAGCTTTAAAGCCGTTTATCTCGAGTTTTTGATTTTTTGGATTATGACACTCTTGCAGCAAAGGTACGATTTGTACATACATATGTAGGTTTGCAAGTACACACCATATGTACATACATATCTGCATACACATATATGTATGTATCTACGTCGGTACTTTTTTCACCTTGGCAATTTAAAAAAAGAAAACTGTTAGCGGAGCAAATGTTCTAAAACAAGAGATATTACTTAAATGTTGAAAAAATAACTTAAAAAAAATTGTCAAAATAAGAGTGCGGTTGTTATAACAAAGTTCTCTCGTTCCACTTTTGTAGAAAATGTCATACAGTAGAAAACCAAAAATGAAATAGGAACAAAAAATGTGCATCGTTAAATTTAATACGTTTTACATGTAGCCTAGATATGCATATCTAGTTATAACAGCTTAACCCTGGGATTCAGTAATTCAGTCTCATCTCAAGTCACTATATTTGAGATTAGCAATTAGTGACAATTTTTGTGACTTGAGACGATTGGGATATTCAGAAGGAGAGAGTCACAAAAAGTTCACCAAAAATGTCTGGTGAAAGCAAACACAGCCAATCAACTGATAGTGTTTATGTATGCCCGGAAAGTTGTGGAGAAGAAGAACCCGTGCCCGCAGTCGATGATGACGGAGTCGACGTTCCACCGCCTGACTATGACGAGGTACGTATAGCAATAACGCGGCTGAAAAACAACAAAGCTGCTGGAGCTGACAGCCTGCCAGCTGAGCTATTCAAGTACGGCGGCGAGGAGTTGATAAGGTGCATGCATCAACTCTTGTGCAGAATATGGTCAGATGAACGCATGCCCGACGACGGGAATTTAAGTGGGCTGTGCCCAATCCACAAGAAAGGTGACCCCACCATTCGCGCCAACTACCGCGGGATCAGCTTTCTAGGCATAGGTTACAAGGTCTTATCGAGCGTACTGTGTGAAAGACTTAAGCACACCGTCAATGAACTGATTGGGCCTTATCAGTGTGGCTTTAGACCTGGAAAATCCACCATAGACCAGGTATTCACAATACGCCAAATCTTGGAAAAGACCCGCGAGAAAAGGATCGACACCCACCACCTATTTGTCGACTTTAAAGCCGCCTTTGACAGCACTAAAAGGAGTTGCCTATACGCCGCTATGTCTGAATTTGGCATCCCCTCAAAACTTATACGGCTGTGTAAAATGACGTTGAGCAATACCACCAGCTCCGTCAGAATTGGGAAAGACCTCTCCGAGCCGTTCGCCACAAAACGGGGTTTCAGACAGAGCGACTCCCTTTCATGTGGCTTCTTTAATCTGATGATGGAGAAGATAATAAGAGCTGCAGAACTGAACCGCTGAGGAACAATTTACTACAACAGCGTGCAATGGCTGGCTTATGCCGATGACATCGACATCATCGGTAACAAAAACCGCGAAGTCTGTTCTGCCTTTTCCAAGTTGGATAGGGAAGCAAAGCGAATGGGTCTTGTGGTAAACGAGGACAAGACGAAGTATCTCCTGTCATCAAACAAACAGTAAGCACATTCACGCCTTGGCACCCACGTCACTGTTGACAGTTACAATTTCGAAAAAGTAGAGAATTTCGTTTACTTGGGAACCAGCATTAACACCGATAATAATGTCAGCATTGAAATCCAACGCAGAATCATTCTTGCCAACAAGTGCTACTTTGGACTGAGTAGGCAATTCAGGAGTAAAGTCCTCTCTCGACGTACGAAAACCACGCTCTATAAGTCACTCATCATGCCCGTGCTGGTATATGGCGCAGAAGCGAATTAAAATACAGCGGCTCCGCTGGCTTGGTCATGTCGTTCGAATGGACACCGACGCTCCAGCTCTGAAAGTATTCAATTCGGAACCCGCTGGTGGTAGCAGAGGAAGAGGGAGGCCCCCACTGCGATGGAAAGATCAGGTGGAGAAGGACTTGGCTTCACTTGGCGTTTCCAATTGACGTCAGTTGGCACAGAGGAGAAACGACTGGCGTGCTTTGCTGAACTCGGCCAAAATCGCTTAGGCGGTTACAGCGGCAAAAAAGAGGAAAAAGAAGAAGAAGAAGAAGAGATGAGACTGAATTACTGGATGCCAGGGAAAGACTAGTTAAAACAATTGTAGGGTTCCCCAAAACGAAAAAATTACGAAAAAATGTTTGAAATGTTATAAAAAAAAGGTTCACAAAAATAATTTTTTTTTGGTTTTTAGCAAAAATTGGTTGAAAGACTGCCGTGAATTATGAACGTTAAATTCCAATTTTGAACCACTGTGTGCTGACTTCGGCGTGCAGTATGAATTATGGTAAATGCATTTTGGCAGTAAAGGATGGCGAAGTCCTTTAAAGGTTAATTAACTGGTAAATATTTGATTTAAATTACGATATGTGTAAGGTACTTTTATCATACAAGTTGCATATACGTATTCCCAAATAATTTTGAAAAAAATGTCCTTTATTTTACATCGGTTAATATGGTCACCGTAATTATGCATGAACAGGCCAGTAGGTACTCAGGCAGACAATTGATTTTGAAACAAATGCAGTGAGTAAATGTTTCGAATTTTGATACTCTTTTTACCCAAAGAAACAATTTGTGTCTTGGAAGTATGAAAAAGCATCTGTGAAGTGCAGAACGAAAGCATATTCAACATACGACTAAAGTGTTTTATTTTCTTAAAGTGTCTTATTTTAATTTTGAGTCATTTTGCAGTTCTAATACAGCTAAATAGCACATAAATTACATAGATACATCAATATTACGTTCAACATTTCGTTTAAAATGCCAGATTTCCTGCAAATACATTAGAATTTACAAAAGGAATTTCACTACTAATTGCCTACTTTGCGTACTTTTCTACTACCATTTTCGCACCAAGAGATTTCATTCCTCCCCTTTTCTCCGTCCTTCGTAAATGCAACCTTTTGTAAGGGAGTGTCAAACCGCAGCTGTCAATAATTATCTAACCTTGTATTATTGAATCATGATGATGATATTTTTTTGTCATTCGAAATATGAAACAGCATTTGTGAAGTGCAGAACGAAAGCGTATTCAACCGAAAAATACTGACTTTGAAGTCAGTGCATTTTAAATTAGTTGAAATAAAATGCAGAATCGGATAATTGACTTTCTCCTAGGACATGGCCATGCCAATAAAGTTAGTTGCTTATAGGAATAAAGGAAGAAGTCCAACCACTTGTAGTTCGTAAAAAGTACTGTTACCAGGGCCGAAGAAAATAAGCAAAAAAAAGTCCAGTTTGAGCGTTCAGATAAGCACTAAAACATTGATAAATATGCTCGCAAATATGCTGGCAAAACGACAAAATTTAAGTACAGTTTAATATTTTGTTTTTTATTTAGTTTATTTCAAGTATTTAAAAATTACAATGGAAAATCAAGTGTTGCTTGATATTCTCGAATAATAGAGATCTGCGCTGGTCGTTGTAATTTTTGTTTTAAATATTCGTTATTCTCCAATTGAGATACATTATTTTTTATCTCTTCAATAACACCAATGCCTTCCCGTCAGTGCATGGAGTTCGAGAAACTTAATATTGGTAGATTTTACATACAAAAAATGGTAGAAGTTGGTAGATTTTGTTAAAAGAAACAATATTTTATAGTTTACACTCATATATAAAGGATAAATCAAGGCAAATTCACATAAGGTGGTGTTACCTGTGCAGCTGGATTTTCGCCTCGATGGTTCTTAATGTCAAAATGATGTATGCATTTGTTACAATTCTTATGTATAAAATATGTTTCTTTCAAAAAAAAATCTTCCAATTTTATGTAAATTGTATTTTTTATAAAACAACAAAAAATGTATTTCGCGCCAATAAAACATTCAACAAGAAACATATACAAAGAACTGGGCCCGAGTCAAGCCATCCGTGCTCGAATGAAACCCGATTTGAAACGAATGAAATAAAATGGCAGTTCCTTTCTCTCAAATACTTTTTATAATGAAAAAAGCGAACTCGCTTAAAAAGATTCCATCACAGATGCCATGGTTGGGACGATGTAATAATTTGAAAAGAGGCTCACACAAGTACTTTCCACTTCAAAATTTTTTGATTAAACTAGATTTGAAATGCTTGAAATTCGCAGACCATTCAATTGGTAGTCTCCAACAAAAAAGGTATTGCAAACAAAAATATTTACATAAATAGCTGATAGAGATGCAATTTCACTTTTAAATTGGTTATGGTCAGAGTTAACTGTTCATTTTTATTTTAGGTGCGTTCGATGACCTGATGATCTGTATACACTGCGTCCATTTAAATCTCTTTGTTTTCTTTCCGGAAAAATGGTAGAAAATAAAATACAACTGTTTCCCGTGGAGTCAAACCATTGGGAACAACCACCCCCAACCATTGGGGCCAGGGGTTTAAATTGGGTGACAAAAATTTATTCGAGTGCGTCTGGAGCTGAAGTATTACTAAGAATCGTCAAATGAACTCCCGTGTATTCCGGTTGCCCAAATGGATGTGTGCTAATTTTACTATGCGTTAAAGTTTCATTCGGAGATACCAAAATTCACTTGTCAAAGGGTCAATCTCAAACTGCCACCGTTAAATCAACCCCTAGAACCATTGCGCTCCATGATAAGACATTTAAGGTATTTCGTCTCAAATAAGTCTATGCACATATGCTGTATTTCCGTAGAACAACGATACTAACCCATTGAAATTGCCAACAAATATACCAGTGCTGTCCAACCGTGAATTCGCGGGCGCTTAGTAGCTCGCCACCTGTATTTTAGGCGCCTCCAAACAAAAAGATGGACAGAAGAATACTCTATATCGAATTGTGCGAAAGTGTCAATTGAAAATGAAAATCCTCAATTATAAATGAGAAAGCTTCAATTGAAAGTTATACTTAATAGCCATGGTATAACAATTACAGGTATTGTCTTCCCAGAGAGCGCATATTCCGATCTGCCTTATTTGAAAAACATCATTGTTGCTCACAATAAAAGGTTTACTGCTAGGGAAATGGAGAATGGTAGATTGAGCGAAAACAACAAGCAAACCCAAATAAAAGTAAAAGAATCAACATTGAACTGCGTCAAAATTAAAATAAGGGCGCACGAATTTCCATGTGAGGCAAAACTCTCTGGGAAGACAATAGCTGTGATTATTGTACCATGCTTACTAGCCAACTGTAAATGAGATTAGGCAATTGTGCGACAATTTTTCTCGTAAGTAATAAAATGTATTTATTGAGAACTCTTCTCGCCACCGTTTCATTGTTTTACAACTATTCTAAATAATTTAAATGGAAAATTTGCAATTAACAGTGGTTTTGATGTATTTGATTGAAATTTTCGTGCCTACAATAACGTATGCGACAAACTTTAAAGGGTAATAAAATATATTTTTACTTCGGTTGGAAAGAAAATTTTACTGTATATCTTTAACTAGAAGAATTCTCGCTTAAGAATTGAAATCTGCATTACCTGCGACTGCCAATATACAAATGACATAGACAAACAATGTTTTTGCATAACGTACGCGACATTAGAATACTATCAGAAGCAAATAAAAAAATTACCGTTATTCGAGCTTCTCCTTTTTCTCATTTTTATAGTTAGTTGTTATTGCAAATTTGATTTTAAGATGTAATTGTAATGTTTCAAATCTCTTAATTTAGTTAATAGGAACGAGAAAATAGTTCATTTCATTAGAGAAAACTGAGTCGAAGAGACATTCAGTTTTACTCTTCCATTTTTGAGTTTTAAAATTCCAATAAGCTGAAATACTTCTATAATATAAAAATTCGAGTATTTTTCTCTTATTAATTCGTCTTAAAAACCCTTTTCAGTTGTTTTTATTTTTTCAGTCCTGGTTGACATTTTTCATAAAAAATTATAGTTTAAAAAACTAAAACCTCGCTATTATAATTTCTATTCGTACTGTCATCAGGTATGTAACTTGAGAATAGAAATCGCTGCATCTTTTAGGCGCATCAATATTACATAGTTACATCCCGAGCTAATAAAAGGGAGGTAAAAAAATAGAAACATATCCACATTAACTGCAATCAACATATGTACGTATGTATGTATATATTTACATAGGTACATACGCTGCGATTAGGTTATAAATATTGCGTCATCTGTTTATCAAAAGCCGAAATATGTACTTACGCAAACATACATACTTTTTGTCTCCTTTCCTCACTTCCAACGCATGCACGTGTTTGCAAAATGATGACGAAGTGATTTTGTATGGGAAATCATTTATGCCCATATATTTGAATCAAATAAACATACTTAGAAGATATCAACCAACACTTCCCATATACCAAACGAAAGAAGAACTCTTAAATTTTTGTTTAAAGAAACCAAAAGCAAAATCATTCGAGCGGTTTTGGAGCATTTTGGTAATACAAATAAATTTTTTCAACAATTTTGTGCCTTAAAATGCTCAATATTTGTTGAATTTATATAAAATCTGTAAACAATAATATTTCTCTTGCTCCAAAGAATCTATATCCCGAAAATGAGAGTTATGCCTGCAAATCATAAGCTGCTGGAGCACTTTAAAGGCTCAAAATTTACCCTAAAATAAGCCAATGTCTACCGTTCTTTTTACGACAGAAACCGAATTGGTTACTTACAAAAATAAATCTTTCGGTAGGTTTGCAATTTTATCTTTGAAACGCCACACATTTCTTTGAAATCGCTTCATTAGTTCTCGTGCAATAAGCGTTTTCGTGAAGCTCTAATAATTACAACTACAACAATTCAGCATAGCCTCCATACAATATCGTAAGGTAAAAGCCTTATTATGGCAACTTAGTTTAACTTTACGGAACGTAGAACTTAGAGAGTCAAAATGAAACAGATTTCGACGTGGAATTAAGTTTCGTTAAGTTTCGGCTGTTCAATTATAAGCAACATCAATTTAACAGAATTTTTAAGTGAGAGCCGTAAGTTACGTTAAGTTGCCATAATCAGACCATAAGACATTGGCCAATGTTTTGTCATCTTTCATACAGATTGTTTTTAGAACATAATCAACTATATTTTTGCTATTACCAATCGAAATTCTAAAAAAGCGAATTTGCAGTTTTGGTGAGTATTCATTTTAAAATCAAAAAAGTATCTACCGTATAATTTTCCTGCAAGGAAAAAAACATGCCCAAGAAGTAATATAGTCGTATTACGAGAAGGTGCACGAGTGCAACGCTGTCCATCAGTCTCTCCTGCTAACTCTAATTCGACATCGCTATCTCAGTTAAAGAAAAACTAGCGCCCTACGCAAATAACATTTTTGTACATATGTACATACATACATACATACATATGTATGCACATGTGCATAATCGCGGCAGGGATGATAAATGAATTTTTCGAAATTGTACCAAATGCCAGAAAAAAATTTACCAAATGTCAGAAAAAAAGTACCAAATCAAGTAAAAATTGACCAACAAAAAATTGTAAACGCTTTCACAAAAACAACGAATGTTTAAACAAAAACATTTATTTAACGCGTTTAAATAAATAACTTGTAAAAATATACATATCGTCGATGTTTTTGCAAACCCGCCCATCGACCAGTTGCAAACCGCCGAAATCGCCGTTGTGGAAAAAATTAGATTTGGTAACTCTGAACTGCAGGCATCGAGATTTATGCATACAAATCAAAAAATCTTTATGAAAACAGCAGATTTGTAAAATAACAGCTAGAGAAAATATCGCCTATCAAGGCAATGCCTTCAAAGAAAACCTGTTTTTTCGCTCTCCTGAAAAATTTGAGTGCCGTAAGATAGGCGGTTTTTCAATTGGTCGATGGGCGGTTTTGCAAAAACATCGACGATATACATATGTATTAAAAATATAAAAATATTAGAGAAGCATTTAACTTTCTGTGAGATCGTAAGCCGCATTTTGGTTCGAAGACTCTGTATGTTTATTTTTTTTTATATTCGCTTTTATTAAAGAACCGAGGGGTTTTACTGGTAATCTTTGTCTACATTTAATTTTTATTAGATTCTGAAGATTTTTGCAAACATCTGCTCGTTCAGTTCGTTTTTAATTAATTTAATTTGTTCATAAAACTCGCATATATTTAAATTATGTTAAGTTCTCGAGCTCCGGTAGAAAATATGTAAGGTAGAAAAAGGTAAAACCATTTCTATAAGAAATCAGATTTGCAAACCTTGTAATGTAAAAAAATTTAGTCCAAGTATGTGTGAAGTGGAAAGAAGAAAATATTTGTACAAATAAGTAGAAATTTTTAACCAACGTAAATATCTGTGGTCATAAGCACTAACCGCCTAAGTCGACTAGAGCAAGAATTGAGTTATATATGCTATCGTATTCTGCAACTACTATTCCAAAATATTTTTATTTCCCCTAAGGCTAACATTACAATCCAAATGTTTAAAACGTTCTCGAATCCAGGTTTTTCGACTTAGGCGGTTATTGCTTATGACCACAGATATAAAACCAATCGAAATATACACAGCGCTGCATTCCAAATTTTACCAAAAACGTCTATGTGGTGTCAACGTGCTTTCTGGCTTCAAATTGTACCAAAAAAGCGCAATTGTGGCAACTTTATCATCACTGAATCGCGGCCACAGTTTGTTGGCCGCATCGAACTCAAGGCTATTGTTAAAAAGTTTCATTTCTTATTTTGTTAAAAGAAAATTAAATTATTTTTATCGCGCACAAAGAAAGGAGGAGAACGTCACAATAGTGAATAAAGATGCTATAATGTGATTTGTCATTTTTGTTAACGCGACTCATTTGCCTCCGATTTACATAATAAAGTGCATATATGTATATGTATGCACATATATGTATGCACATATATGTATACATATTTTACTTACATTTGAATAGCTCCTTTTCCACAATAGCAGAATATTATTTTTGTTTGATATTCTGTTATTTCCTAGTGGTTTTAATTTTAATTGTAATTTTAGAAGAATACATAAATATGTACGATGTCAAATATACACTTTTCACTTAGTTAACTTCCACTCCTTCTCAAATTCTTAGCACAAGCCTCGCGAATTATGTTCTGCTGCAATTCTTGTAGAATTTCAATAGCACCAAAACAAGCTTTATAGACACTAAATGAAATAAGTTATGTAATTTTTAAAAATTGGAAACCCAATAAGGATTTTGCGAGTTTGCAATAAGTGAAAATTTAGAAACCCTGTATCGAAGGTGCTCCACACGCAACCGCTTCTCTTAGAAATCTGACAGCAACTGAGTGCGCCGGCCAGCACATGTCGCTTAAATACGCACTAAACAAAACGAACACCGCCAACATGGGATAGCACACAGCTAGCCCTACGGCGCGGCGTGGTGCTATAGCAAATTGCATTGTGCTTGTCACTTCGTAGGCAAGAAGGTTTGCCACGCATATGTATACGAGTACCAAGAACGTTGTGTGTAGTCTCCCGACGTGGCCAATACCTACCTATTTCTCTCTTTGCACGCTCTCTCGCTGACACGCACGCGTCTTTTAGCTTGGAACTAGTACATATGTATGTATATGTATGTACATTAGGTTGTCCCAAGAATATATGGAAAAAAATTGTTTGCATATTTTGATATGCATACCCTCTACATTTGTGCTTTTTAGCCTAAAGAGCCTTATATATGAAGTTTTATGGCCGTAGGATAACAGTAACACGTGCCGATTTTTAGTTGAAGTTTTAGTTAAAAACTAATAATAATCGTGCTTGAAAACTTTGGAAATGTGAAAAATGCGATATGTTGCTCATATTTTAGCGCATTTCTAGTAAATCTGCATCTTTTAATTTTTAATAGGACGGCAGGATTTCTCTCAAGGATATCGAAAAAATTAATTAAACTAAAATATTCTTTGAAACTTTTACCCTTCAATATCCTTATCTACAAAGATTCTTCGGAATGAATTCAAAATTAAAAGTCTTGAAGAATAATATTTTTAAAGGATATTTTTTACATGCTCCAAAAGGATAACTTAAAAACAAAAGTAATAATTAATCTTGTTTTGAATTTTTCTTTTATTTGATACCCATATTACTATATTTTGTGTAAACTTTTGGAAACATATTCAGGGTATTCATATTAACGCGTAACTGCCTCGTAACTGTGTAAACCTTGTAAATAAACCGGGTTTCCGTACAAAATTAAACAATTTTACGAGGTTTACATGGATATGAGGCTTTTACGCGTTAAGCTGAATTGTCCTATTATAATTTACGGTCCCTTGGAAAAAATCCTGACTACCCGGTAAAAAAAACTAAAAACGCAGATTTACTTAGTATTATGCCCTAATACTGTATAGAGTATAATAATACCGCCTTATATAGAAGTAAAAATACTAAGTTAACAAAACACGCGAGTATTCTGCACAAAGATTATTCTGATAACTTTGGCAGCAAGTCGGCACGGGTTGCCGTTGTCTGAATTGCATAAAATTTGATTTGGATAGTTTTTAAGACAAAACCAACAAATGCGTTAAAAAATTTTTTTTTGGGACAGTCTAATGTACACACCAGCGTTGCCACTTGGAAATATTTAAAGGTACCAAAAAGCCTACCAAATCAGTTTGCAAACTACCAAAAAATTTTTAATCAATAAAACGAGATTTTATTAAATACCAAATAATATGGTTTACTGTGCTACAGTCGGTTATCCATTCATGCAATACTTGAAGTTTGCACAAAATAAATTCGGGCGTTTAAATAAATTAATTAACGTATCGTATAAAAAACAGTTATAAGCATTGTATATAGTTTTGATATTAATTCAATTCATATCAGACATTTTGATGTATAAAACAACAAATTCAGACATTTTATGCGTTTAAATACAAGTTAGGTTGTTCACACTTGCTTGGTTATCAGGTTATCTGGTTATGTGGTTATATTTTTTATTCAGTTTACAACAATAAAATACACTACAGAATAATAATTTTTAACCAGATAACCTGATAACCGAGCAAGTGTGAACAACGTAAGTATCAAAAATATTGTACCCAAAACGTTTGTAAAAAAACGTACCGAGTATATGGGCAAAACTAAGAAACAGGTACACTTTAAAAAAAAAATTTTATTTTTAAATTTGTGAGCACACCTATGTTTTATATATCGTTTTATTCGTAATCTCTTAATAAATCGATTAATATAAGTGTTATTCATTTTCATCAAGGGCTTCAAAAGTTAGACGAGGAATAAGCATTAAATAGAAAACAAAAGAATAAGCTGGGTTGAAATTACGCTGTTCAAGTTGTAAACTTTGAGGAAAGATTTTGAAAGTTTAACTCACTTATTTGGGATGTTCTAAATTCAATGGCATGCCCTGTTTTACCAGATTGGCTCCGATTTTCGAGATAACGGTACTTGAAAATTTGATTAAATTTTAACTATTTTATAAATACCTCCCTCAGTTTTGAAGTTATTTTACTAAAATTTTGCACATAACAGTTTTTTAACATTACCTTAATTATTCCTTAAAAATATCGAAATAGGTTAACATTAACATATAGCTCCAATACAACTGATTACTCAGATATGTGTTTTTGCGCAATAACTCTAACTTCATATCTGAGTAATAAATTGTATGCGTGCTATTTGATAAATTGAACCTATACTAAATTTTAATCTGTTTAATTGAAGGAGTTATAACGCAAAAAAACGTCTCTGATCTATCAGTTGTATGGGAGCTATATGTTTTAGTGAACCGATTTCGATGATTTTATGGAATAGTTAAGGTAATATTGAAAAACGGTTATGTGCAAAATTTTAGTAAAATATCTTCAAAACCTACGGACTTTTTTTATAAAATAGTTAAAATTCTAGCAAAGTTTCAAGTACCGCCATCTCGTAAAGTGGAGCCAATAGGGTAAAACTTAGGACGCAATTGAATTCAGAAGGCTCCAATTAAGTAAGAGCAACTATCAAAGCATTTGTCGAAAAAAAGTTGCTTTGATATCACTCTCGAAATATTCTGACTAAAAGAAGGAGCATCATTAAAAGTAGTAAATCAGGGTTTTTACACACTTCTAGAGACAAATTTTTTGAAGCATTTTACAGGTATATGTAATTTTATAAGGACTATCAGTTATAGAAAGATTTAGATCGTTTCGACGTATTTTCCAAATGTGCCTTTAATTAAAGTGTTTTTGGAATAAAAATTACGCTCAAGATCGCAGAATATTTTATCTTTAAAAGTTGGTTTATTCTGAAAGCACAGCTCTTGCTAAGGTATCAAATTATTTGTAATTGTTTGTAGTATACAATACATACTTAAAAAGTTCTTAAACTTCAATGCTTCAAAAACTATACGCGATAAACCGAAATGTTTGAAAATTGTGAAATGTGGAATAACAGACTTTGAGTTACTTGCCACTTCGTTACTTTTTAATGCACACTTTTCTTACCTACTACATATGAAGTGTACACATAAGTACTAATTTCAATTCGGTATATGGTGTGCTTCAAAAGTTATGACATAATTAATTTTTCACCTCTTAGAAATTACACAAAAAATTCACTTGTTTTCATTATTATTTTTTATTTAAACACCTATAATTCAAAAGTTATGCAGCAAATTGATCCAAATTTTTTTGAGGCTTCAAGTATACGTCAATGAACTATATCTAAAAGCAACCAGCTTGATATAGTTTCCAACAGTGAAAATAAAGCTAAACAACACCAAGGTTACCTGTTTTTTAGATTTGCCCATATACATATATCTTTGAGATCGATTCAATTCAGTTCAAAGGTTTTTTTTTTCTTCGACAATACAATTTCAAGCATTTTATTCGTTTAAAAACAAAAAGTTTTTATATCCTATATTATATCAAAAACAAAAAAGTTTTTATATCCCCTAATTGTATACAAAATGTTTGTAAAAAATCATACATCTTTGAGATCTCTTTTTGCTGACCACACGTAATGTGCATCAGCCTTTTGTACTAGTTCTTTAGTTTTAGTTTATTTCTTAGTTTGGTTTTTGGGCGCAGGCGAGTTTTCATCACCACGAGAATTTTCAGTATTTGTTAATTGACACATATGTACATGCCTACTTAGTCGCAATTTTTTACCTGAACAAGTCGTCGTTATTATTGTCCACACTTACTTCGGACGGTTTAGAGGCTTTATAGATATACCTGCAAATAAACAACGATTAAAAAGTAACTAATTTAAAGCAAAATTAACTTACTTGTCCATCACTAATCTTTTCGCTTGTTTGTTAAATTCAATTGAAGAAAGGCGCGCAAATGCCAAGTTTTTGGCATTTAACATCTTTCGTTCACTCTTTCTCTTGTCATTATTTCCTTTGCTTGCTATGAATACAGGGTTACCATTCATAGATATTTTTAGAGTTACTATAAATAGTAGATAGCACTGGCAGTATGCAATCTTTAGCAAACAAATTTTATTGCTCAATTTGGTTGCAATTTCACTTTTGCCTACCAAAAGCTTCATCCTACCAACCAAACTACCAAAGGATAATGAGCCTACCAATTTTGGGTCCAATTGGACCAAAACGGCAACGCTGGTACACACATATTTTTTTAATTCCTATTTTGTTTTTTATTCTTCAATCAGAGACATGTTTCGATACAAATCAACCACTGACCGATAGGATCTTCTGGCAACATGTAATCGTTTCTTCGTGCCGAATCGAGTGCATTACGACCAGTGTTGCCACAAAATCTTTTTTATTTTTTAGCAAACTCCTCGTTGCCACAAAATGTTTTTATTTTTTACCAAAATCCTCGGAAAAAGTTACCAAATTCAACAAAAAATTACCAAACTTATTTTATGTGCAGAGCTGTACAAATAACGCAACCGACATTTTTTTTTTAAATTTTCTTTTTGATGCGGAAATGTTCCTAGAGCATCAAAAAGAAAATTTCGCTTACGTTATTTTGGCAGTTAGGGCTCGATGTGTCTGTACATATGTATATCCGAAGATACCAAGCTTTTCAGGCAATCGCGCTCCATTAACCTTAAATTTTTACGAAAGTTTGTTGAATTTTTTTAAATATTGAACAAAGTTTGAATTTGTTAGATCTCTGTTAAAGAAAGAACAATATTTTTATAAAAAAAAAAAATGAAGTTAAATTACTAAGAAAAATAATATGTTAAAACTTGTCAAAATATGGTGTGGCTATGATTTTTTCGACCACAAGTGACAAGTAAATATATCGAAAATTCAACGCTTGAAGGAAAGCTCTCGACTCACACATAGACAGTAATTAAGTTCATTTCCAAATGGCATTTTTTTAAATCGCTTAAATTTTTTGTCATTTCAATGCCTAGTAGAAATTCGGCAATAGCCACTTTCAAGCAGTTTGTTAAAGAACACACCATTCTAGTAGCCAAGGATTACCTGGTATTTCTATAAAAGGAAACGCTTACGGTCCACTTCCTAATGTGGAATCAAAACCAATATTGACCTATTTGACATGTAAACCCGAATTGAAAAAATTACCAAATTGAAAAATAAATTACCAAATTACGCTGATTACGACTCGACTTCTGCACACTTGCGCGCCCTGCACATGTCACCAGTTAAAAAATATATTCTACACATAACACATTTTCTGGCGGTTCTTTCTCAACTGCACACTTCTGAAAATATTTCTGCAGCAAAGTATTGCATGAACGCTTATTGTTTACGCGAATTTTAGCACGAAATGATTCTTTTTAAATTACTTCCTATTGAAGTCACAAATAATTTTTATTTCCAACACAAAAAAGTACACAAATGTCGATTTCAAAACGGCAAGCCTCTTACAATGTTGGGCGCTTTGATTCATGCAGCTTTTATGATAAGCCGAAAACATTAGGTTCATTCCTTATCTTTTTGGACTTAAAGCTTAGTATCCAGCTCTTAAGAAAACGGTCAAGAAAAAATTGCCATTATTTCGCGTGTGTGTCCAAGGAATTTTGACATTTTTTATACCTCACAGCCTGTTGCCTCACTCTTTCCTCAAGAAATAATGGAACGGGCATATATTTCTGTTGCAAACCTGGTGCTCTTTTTTCACAAAAAACTTTAGAAAACCGTTGTAGAAAGCGTACTAAATTTCTGAAGAACTGCGTACTGCCTTAAGGAAATTTGACTCAAGAAAAGTTCTTAGCCATTTCTTGTACGTCATTTTATATGGAGTTTTTGCTTTTCTTAAGAGCTGGATACTAAGCTTAAATCTGAAAAGTGTCAAAATGCCAGAGCGTAAGCAAAATGCGCTCACTAAAAGGAATAACAGGAAAAGTAAAGGAACGCAAAAAACCAAATTTTTAGGGCAAGAATGGCAACAACAAAACACAAGCTCGGAACACTTTGACGACAGCAAGCGACAGCAGCATCTGTCAAATTTTAAATACACACGTTCTTACGGACACAATTATTTTGACGACAGCACGACATCTTGGCTGCAGGACTGCAATTGTCGACGTCGCCAAATTAAATCTATTTCTAATTTTGCCGGCGACAATGAGTAGATGTAGTGCTGCAAAATTAAATTGTCGCAAAATTAATCACATATTCTTGATTGTTCATGTTGTTCTTATTTACTTAAATAAAAATACACAATTTGTGAAATAAATATACCAAAATGTAAAACTTTAAAATCAGCTATTTGCTATGTCGCTGAGGTCTTCAAAATGTTTAAGAAGCTGGCTTCGAGGCGACATTTGTCGACAAAATGATGTCGCTGTCGTTACGTCGTGAAGTTGCAGTCGTCAAAGTGTTCCGAGCTTTATTTGCAAAGTGTGGCGCAAAGAGCAGAAAGAAATCAAATTATGAAATTCACGACCGTGTCCGACACACAGATTAGAAACAGATTAAGTTGAGATAATGAAATTGCTTACATGGCTTGTGAAGTGAAGTGGAGTGAATGTTAAAAGAGGATGGTTATGCGATTAGGCGTGCATACCGATATTTATAGATACCTACATATATTTTTATTATGAGCGACTAGAGGAAACGGCAGTTTAAACTCAATGACATAGCAAACGATGTTGGCTAACCAACCGCTAATGCTTAGATGACAGTATATAGTTGTTGCGGCGAGCTTGACAGCTAATGAAAAAAGACAGAAACGATTTACTAGTACTGAGTTATAGCAATAAACAAACAAAAATATTTAGTTTTGAATTGAAAACTGAAGTGTCGCAAGATTTAATTGAGGTTATTTAATTCGTTCATTATTTTTAACCATTTATTAAATCAATTATGACAGATTCAAATAAGAATAAACATATTTTCTTTTCTTTTCAGCGTTTCCAGCTTCAATTCCTATTTAATAATTATTAATTACATAATTGGAAATTCTTCTCGCGCACAAAACAAATATCAAGCTTTGCGTAAGTAAATTAATTTAGTTAGATATATGAAAAATTAAATAAATAAGAGAAAAAAGTTATAAAAGTTTGTGTCCTTTTTACACGTCTATGTTTTCTCAAAAACCCAAAAAATGCTTAATTTTGGTATTTTGCAGATTTTAAATTGAGTTGTTTTAAACTTTTGTGTTAAATCTATTAAATTTTTTATATATACGCAATAAAAAGTGTTAGGCTCGTTTCAGCTCATAATTTTTCAGGCAGCTGCGGCAGTAAGGATTAGATGTGATTTTTAGTCTCAGTCAGAATCCCCACCAAAAAGAATTTCTTTGACCACCCCCGCCCACGATGCGAGAGGGACCCTGTAATATCGCAGTCCTACTTTTTTACCAGTGTTCGATGAGCTGACATGAGGCCCATATAGCCAAGAGGCAAGCACAGATGGGATGGTTAGTGGCACTCGCATCTGGTCCCTGTCAGGTGATATAGCAGCAGTCACTCCTACCTGGAAAGCTCTGCAGAAGCCTGGAAGCTTAAACTTGATGTTGATGGAAAGCCCACGGAAAAATGCTTACTTAACATATCAGATCTACAGTTCCTGCGGCTGGCCGTTTGTGTTCCTTTGACATCCAAGTCCAAATGTCTTTCAGCTACCCAATATCACCACAAATCATTTGTAATGAATTAAAGTAATTATCATTATTATCAAATTGAATACAGATTTTGCCTTCGCAAGAGAACGTGTGGATAAGCAAATCACAGTCAAGGTTGACAGAAAATTTTTCAATGAAATAGCGCAGTTGGTCAATGCCAAATACAAAAAAGTTCCCTGTGAAAGTAAAAATTAAGTTATATACTTGCAGTCAGTGAAAATACTGTTCTGAATAACTGAATGATTCCCTTGAATATTTTGAATGATTGTATGTCACATACCAACACGTATATGTTTGTATAGAAAAAAATCCATTCTCTCTCAACTTTTCGCTCGCATAAAGCACTATCAAATCAAAATTCACAACTTTTTGTGACAAAGCGCATGCAATTCGAAGTGAAATTGAAAGTTTATATGCATGCATATTTTTTGGCGTTGTAGCTTCTCGTTTTTTTTTTTTTTTTTAGAGAGCGAACTCTGTGTATTTCCCGCTGTGATGTGAAACTTTTGCATGTGGAAATGCAATTTTTAGTTAGTGACGCAGTT
>NW_023458568.1:20443332-20447825 GCF_013731165.1 Rhagoletis pomonella | reverse complement strand
CTAATGCATGAAAATCCTAACCTCAAAAAAATCACCCGTTATAACAACTACAAAATTTTACGACTTTTTCACTGCTTACATGTAGAACAATGTATTTGCAATTTCCATTATTGGCGCCGTTTAAGGTGGTGGTGGCTTTGAGGGGCCTTTTGGCGTCCAAGGTGCTGTAGGCTCTCAAGGTGCTGATGGCTTCGAAGTCGCTTTTGTCGTCCAAGATGCTGATGGATTTAAAGGTGCTTTTGGCGTCCAAGGTGCTGATGGTGAATGCCAAATCCATAAACAAACAAAAATATCAAATAAAATTTGTAAACATATGAATAATCTCAATATATACCTTTAGAATGTGCGCATGAACATTACATTATAATCAAATAAAATTGCTAAATACGTATTCTTTCCCTCAGAATTTTCGCAAAGTGACATTTCTTCAAAGTATGTATACTGTCATTAAAATTGCGATGTTTATAACTTGCTTGCTCTAATGCATAGAATTCTTATTAGCGTACGAATTCTTATCGGTTACGCAATTCTGACAAAGGGGAATTTTTTTGGATAGTTCGAACAAAAAAATTTGTAAGTAGGTGAGATGACTAAAAAGTTGTGAATGTGTTTGTAAATCGTTTGCATTTCAGAGGAAAGTGGTGAGCCGTGGCTGGCATGGAAATCAACCAATAATTGGTTAATATTAGGTACCAAATTCAAACTTGAAAAGGAATCAACGTGATTTTCTGTTAATATTAACAATGCCTTGGCTGATATTTTCAACAATGATTTGGTAACATTAACCACACTTTTGTTTACATTAGCAAAACTTTTGGTTGTCGATTTTTTCGTTTGAGTACACTTATGTTCCGCACATCACAGATGCTATTTGATAATTCGGAGATACAAAACAAAAAGTTGTATTATCATTTTAACAAGTTGCCTCTGAAGGTATTTGAACCCGCATCTTCTGAAAGTTAGCAACTAACAGCAAGCATCTCTGCATACTCAGCTACAGTCGGTTTGTACATCTGTCTTCAAATGTTCAAGTTGAATAAATTTTCTTCGCCGTTTGATTTGGTTCTGCACTTCACAGATGCTTTTTCTTTATTAAGAGAAACCAAAACCCGAAAACAAAATTATGATGGCATACGAATTAAGCCATACATACGAATTTGTTTTCAAATGTTCAACTTGAATCACATTTCTTACAATCGGTGTATTTACCATGAAAAAAACAAACAATAACTTGGTTGAAAAAAACATTGTACTTTTGGCTCAGTGAAGGAATCCTTCATCAAAGTCATTTGCTGTAATAATTTGGTTAATTAATAATTATTATATTACTATTTCTAGAAATATATTGTTCTTGAAAGACCTTAAAAGAAAGAAATTATTTTATGACACTTTTATCTTCTTTTCGGCACTATTTTTGACCATTAGGCAAATTTATAAATACCATCCCTGGTACATACATTACATAATAAATATGAATGGACGTATGATTAAATCGAGAGTTAGGTGACGGAAATTCATCAAATTCCCTACAGGAAAGTCAAAACTTGCCAGATATATGTACATACATACTAGTGTTGCCAGATTTGTTTGCTGCCATACGGGACAAACGCATCATTCGTCCTAAAAATACGGGATTTACAAAAATTTAACACGACAAATGAGAAATAAAGGATTTGCTTTAAAAACCCAACCATATACATATTAACAAAGGTGATCCATTTCAACGAAGATTAGTTATATGTAGGGTAGCCAGATATTTTACTGACATAATCAGTACAGTTGGGATCAAAAATCATTACAAAACCATAAAAATCCCATAATTTTTATACCCGAGCGCACTTGTGCACAAGGTTATTATAACTTTGTTCACATAACGGTTGTTTTTAACAGGCAAAACGAATCGAGATAGATATAGTATACATAAATGATCAGAATGAAAAGAGAAATCTATGAAGCGGTGACTGTCTGTCCGTCCGTCTGTGCACACGATAACTCGAGTAAAAATTGAGATATCTTAACAAAACTTGGTACGTCTACTTCTTTCGGGACGGATGGTATTGAAAATGGCCAAAATCGGACAATAACCACGCATACCTCCCATATAACGGTAATTTTCAGAAATACGAAAACTGCGATATTTTAGTAACTACTAAAGATAACCCAGGCCTACAAAATTTAAAAAAAGTTTAGACCTTGGGACCAGCTTACACTTTTCTAAAGGTTTTCGTTGCGCTGAATCTGAATCTGAAAAAAGACGCCTAAACGTATACCACAAATCTGTTTCTTTTCGTGTTGCATCTTTCAAGCATTTGTGCAAAGAATTAATGTGGCAAAACTCGTAATCTTCATTGGACAATATCTCAGGTTTAAAACAAGATATCTCGTTGAGTTAAACAGAATTATCAAGGGGAAATATTTTACTTTCAAATTATTTATTAAATTTTCTAAAAAAAAACGAACTATTCTTGATGAAAAAACATGACGAATATAGCAAAAAGTCGGGGTTTTCGAAAACCTGAGCCAATCGAGCAAAACTGATTCCGGATTCAGGTTCAGCGCACCAAAAACCTTCGGGAAAGTGTAAGCTGATCCCAGGGTCTGAAAAATGTCGGCCTGTGTAATTCACTTAAAATTAATATTTGCAATAATTTTTAGACAATCGTGGTACAAAGCTCAATAAAAATATTAAAAATGAAAAATTACAATATTATAAATTTGTAGCATAAAATTTTGGAAAATGGGCGTGGCACCGCCTACTTATAATCACATATATGTATCTCGGACTAAAATTACGGCCGCTTTTCATATAACGGAAAATTTCAGAAATGCTTCAAACTTCAATATTTCGAAAATTAAGGATGCTAATTTACTCAAAATTGATACTAACAACAATCCCTTGAAAAGAAGTAACATTATCTGGAATTTTGGAAAATGGGAGTGATACCGCCCACATATGACTATATAAGTTTACCTCATTATGTCCAACTGAACGTTCTATCGAAGATGTTTAAAATAGGGGTAAAATCACCCCGGCTTACCATGTAGCGGTAGTTTTCGGAAAGGTGAAAAACATATATTTAATACTTGCGCCGCACAGTGTAAGATTTGACCCATCTAGCTGCTTTTAATTCTGCAATTCGAAAACTATTGAAGATAGATTAATGAAATTTTGCACAAGGTACGTTATAAGATAGGCGAAGCTTTTTACAAAAAATTGGTAATTTATAATTACTGTCACGCCACCGTATTATATAACTGCAATTTTTAAAAATGCAAAAACTGAAATATTTAACTAACTACAAAGACTAAAATGAACAAAATTTATATTTAGAATTTCCCTATAACAAGGAATTATAAACTGATAGAAATGGACTTAAAAAATATATATTTTTTTTTAAATAAAAAAAGTCAAGTTGGGTCAGCAAAACTCCGTTATAAGTTCAATATTTCTTGCTCTATTTACAAAAATGGGATACCATTGGAAATGTAATGAATCAGGGTTTTTCTATTCAAAGCAAAAAGACAAGAATTTGTCTCGGTTGAGATAAAATGCAAATGAATTACTCGAAGAAAATGAAATTCCCAGTAGGCCAGATAAAAGAAAATTCCATCAAAACCTGCACTTTCCAGCAGCTAAAATTGTGTTGTTTAAAGTCTAAGAGGAGTGGCAAATAAACTGAGATACAAACTTTATCGAATAGTGGCGGATAACGAGTTTTCGGGTCTAATAAAAATAATAACTTGCTAAAAATAAGGCTAAGGGTCAAAACATAGTGGAGCGGCGAGCAAAGCGAAGAGCTAGCATCGAGCATAGGTTCAATTACAAACGTGTATGTAAGCTTTGCTCTTCACTATGTGCTTTCTCATTGAAACATATGCGTTTGAAATCGACGCTTTGCTCGATGCTCTTTGCTCGCCGCTCCATTATGTTCTTACCCTAAGTCAATATCGTTTTACTTTAACATGAAATACTCAGTCCTAGTTTACTAAATTCCCAAAAATGTTTATTCATTAAAAAGATCATACCTAAAAAAATAAGACCAAAATGATATTTTAGCAATTGTTGCATAAATCACATAACACCGACAAATTACACATTGAGATTCAGTTTTAAATATACAAGTTGAAATATTATTGCGCTCAGTATCTTTCCAAATCAAACCCCGTCCCGCCATACACTTTGATTTAAATTTTTTAGTTGTTATGGTTTCGTCTTTATCAGGCATTTCTAAAAACATTCTTGACGTTGTTTTGAAATTTGGCGACATAAAATAATGTAATTAATCTTTTCTAGAATATGGAAATGATACACTGTGCGCCGGGTATTTAATGTTCGGCTTCACCCGAATTTAGACTATCTTACTTGTTTATTTTTTTATTTTTTCTTATGTATGTTACCGGATAACTTTGAACCAAGTCAACCGATTTCTACAATTCTTTTTTTTTTTTAAGGAAAGGTGTTACCTCACAGGTTCTAATTTGGTTTAAATCCG
>NW_023458568.1:20420600-20443322 GCF_013731165.1 Rhagoletis pomonella | reverse complement strand
TTTATACAGACAAGACTAAAAAGTATAAATTAAATTAAAAAAAAAAAACGTTTTAATGTACCACGCTTTTATAAATGGACTAAAATTAGAAAATATTATTTCTCAGTCCCATAGAACTTGTTTTGATAACTTTTGATTTTGAAATTTTAGCAAAAGTCATTATAAACAATTTATGAGATCGAAAATGAAAAGCGTGGAGCGCATGCAATAGGCCTGATTTGAAATTGAAGAGTAATATATGTATGTATGTGGGTATATTAATAACGACCGCTTAAAATCGTTCTCAAATTTGTACTTTCGCTGTAGAAATTTTAGGTCTATGTTATGTATGTATGTAGTTTGAATATTGTCATTTAAATCTAATGCTTTGTATTGCATGCGCTCCACGTTTTTCGTTTTCAATCTCATAAATAGTTTGAAATGACTTTTGCTAAAATTTCAAAATCAAAAGTTATCAAAACAAATTCTATGGGACTGAGATATATTAAGGGTATTCATCAAACCTTATAAATGCATTGTAAACCGTATAAACTTATAATTGTGTAAACCCACGATTGAGAGAATACAAAGGTTGCGCCGATCTCGGACCGCTATTCCTCTCTTAGCGAATTTGACAGAATCGTTGTTTGCATGACGTCACACTTGTGCAACTTGTTTACATTTTCCTTGCAACATTTTTTCTTTTTCTTCCATTCTTGCTCACGTTTTGGCATTTCTCTCTCGCAATTGCACCAGTGTGACGTCACACAAAAGTTATTCTCAAAAATCCTCTCTAATCGGCGCAATATTGTATTCTATCGTTCTTGGGCCTCATGGAAACCCTAATTCTCATTTAACTCAGTTTCTTTCTGACCACGGTCCTTATCGTGAGTATCTCAATAGATTTGGACATAATGACTCACCATACTGTTCTAGATACACAGGCATGATTTTTGATATTTCAGCTACGCCCCTGAGACGCAAAACATACTGCAGGGCGCCGACATACTTGATTATATGTTAGCGTCAATCATCCATGTAGATATAACACGAGCTAAGCATCCAAGTAACCGTCATAACACATAAGGCCGACCAACACCGTGAAATAGTATCTTGAATGGCAGTTCCACGGGAAGAGTGGCTTGTGAGGAGATTTTACTATGCAGTATACTTACGGTGACCATATTAACGAACGTAAAATAAAGGACATTTTTCCCAATAATTTTAGAATACCAACATACAACTTGTATGATGGTAATTTAGATCAAATATTTTCCAGTTAAATATATTATTAAATTGTACAAGTTCCTCTTCTCGAAAGGCGGTGTAACAGGATTTTAACCGATTCCGAAAAATGAAACCAAATCCCTATCAAGAACTTCGCCATTCTTTGCTGCCACAATGCGTTTACCATAATTGAGCGAAGGTTTATTGTTATTTTTCAGTGGATCTGAAAACTTAGCGTGCAACACGATCCTGGGCACAACTTTCCCTGTGCTTTTGTCAACAATGAATTTTACTCAAAGTATATTAATTTTTCTGGGAAAATGTCTAAATATAAGTTAACTTTTTTTTGCAATTACATAAATTTCCCCTTATCAGTATTATCAAGGATTCGTGACCCTTAAGTGGGGTGCGAAGCAAACTGACGAAGGTTTTCATTCTGTTTTATTATGGACATTTTTATTTTTTCATATTCTATGTTTAAAAATTTACCTGCAAAATCCAAAGCTAATTTAAAGGACAGTTTAAGAAATAAAGGACAAATGGCGTCCTTTATTTTGACAAAAATTATAAAGGACAGGGGGTTAAAATAAAGGACTGTCCTTTAAAATAAAGGTCGGATGGTCACCGTAAGTATACTGCAGGTCTAGCATGCTGATATGCTGGTATAGTAGTACACATGAGAGTTTATTTCTCCACGGACATCATCCAAAAACACATATATGTATGTAATCAAATAACCGTATTGGCACCAGCCGTTGACGTCGGACAGTCAGCTGAAACGTACTAAAATGGATTGGGTGTACATCAAAACAAAACTCTATAAAAATTAGGGCTGTGCGATTAATTGATTACTAAATATTTTAATTAATCATAAAGTAAATAACTCAGTTATTCGATTAATTAATAATTATGATTACTCAAAAGTTCAGTTACTCGAGTAATCAAGATTTTTGATTAACCAAAAAAAAAATATTTGAGTAATTTGCTTTATGATTAATCAACATTTCGAGTAAAATGAGTAATCAACATTTCAACTCTTTACATATGTATAAAGTAGTTAAAGTTTCTTGATACTTTGAAAACAACGTTTCTGTTTTCAAAAATTAAAACGAAATTTTTTTTCATATACAGAATGTAAAAAAGAAAATGAGTAGTCCACTTGCAAAGTGCGCTATGTAAAATTTTTTCGATTGTTAGTTTTTGGTGGATTACGTACCAGTATTTAAAGTAGTTCCATGTCCACTTACAACACAGTGCATAAGCTTTCTATATTTTGAAAAAAGTAGCATCAAATGTTAACTCTTCTTCCAAAAGTCGCTATCATACTTACTTATAAACTTTCAAAAGTATTCATCTTCTGATGAACTTAGAAAACTGCTTTAGGTCGTATAGACTATCAATATTATCTTATGTCATGTTATGTTATGTTACAATTTTATAAGGCTCTTATTTATCCAAATTTTCTGCTAATAATAAAAAAGATTCAATTGAAATGTTACTTGTTGTCGTAGTCGTTTTTTTTTCAAATTTATGGCTTTCTATTATAAAATCACATAACGCCGTTTGCAAGTGGACTACTCAAATAAACTTTTTCCAAAGCAAACTCTTTTAACGAGCAAAATTATTATTTTTTGAGTAATCATATTTCAAGTAACTCGATTAATCATCGTTTTGAGTAATCAAAATCTTGATTACTCGAGTAATTGATTAACCGAATAATGGATTAACCAACTTGCTCGAGTAATCGAATAATCGTACAGCCCTAATAAAAATACATTTTTAGATTGCGACCATTAAAATTTATTAAAGTATTTCACTGCTTTCAAAATTTAAATGTGAACCAGATGTTTGCATGCAACTACGGTCGGGCGATAACCTGGTTAAGTGTACCCATCAGTTCGGAAGGTCAAATCGGATGCTGTGTGCGCTTTGCGTTAAAGTTAATCCCGAATAACCGGACTATTCCCTCGCGAATGACAAAACGGTCTGTCAGTTAATTTTCTTCTTCTTGTTATTTGGCGCTGTAACCGTCTAAGCGATTTTGGCCGAGCTCGTTCCTCTTCTTTGCAAACTGACGCCAAATGAAAATACCAAGTCCTTTTCCACTTGGTCGGGTTCCGAGTTGATTACTGTAAGATCTGGAACGTCGGTGTCCGTACGAACGACATCGCCAGTAGAGCCGCTGTATTATAATTCGCTACACTATGTCCATGTCATTGTAGAGCACGATGCAAAGAACAAAGGTGGCGCCGTCAGAGGTACCGCTACCTTGGTTTTGCCGATTTTGACAGTTGTGGTAACTTGTAAATAAACCTTTGTTTACAAATCAGCGAAAGATAAATTTTAATTATAAGTGAAAAATTAGTTTAAATTGTGTTAATTTGCAATTTGTGAGTGATTTTTGAGTTGAGGACTGCGTAAAAACTAATACAATGAAGTGCTGTGTGTTAAATTGCGACACCCGTCAAGATGCAAGAAGCGTAGACGCAAGTGTAGCGCTGGGACGAATCGCTGCATTTTGTGTACATAGGGCACGGCAAATCCGTTCCCGAAATGTGTCTCTATTATTATATTAACAGCATTTCCTTACAATGATTTTTTTCTGCTCCACGCAACCTCCATTAGCAAGTTAACTAATCAATCCCGCAGAGATGCTGCTGGAGTTTTCTGCAGCAGCCTTAATTGCAAAGCAATGGAGTGCACTAAAACGTTTGCTGAAGCAGCCTCAATTGCAAAGCAATGGAGTGCACTAAAATGTTCACTGTTCTCTAATAGATTAGGTGAAAAATGCAATATTTTCACATTTAGCAAAATTAAAACACGTTTTTCGCTGTAAAGTGAATTGCTTTGGCAGTTTCAACTCGTTCTTCTTTTCGCTCCATTCTTTGTTTACTTGTGGTACACAAATGTCAACGCCCAGGACGGCGCAATCTTGTATTCTATCATTCTTGATTGTAGAGCTCATACGGCTCATAGTTCCATCGTCTGCAGTACTCGCAAAATCTTTTTCTCGAATACTCAGAGAGCCGCCTCCTCGGATGTTGTCATTGTTCATGCTTCCTGAGCGGTTCAGTTCTGCGGATCTTATTATCTTAAAGAAATCACATGAAAGGGAGTCACGTTGTCTAAACCCGCGAGAATACCAAATTCAGACATCTTGGCATAAAGACACCTTCTTTTCGTGCTGTAGAAGGCGGCTTTGAAATCGACAAATAGATATGCTTGTCGATCCTATTCTCGCGGGCCTTTTCCAAGATCTCGCGTACTGTGAATACCTTATCTGTGGTGGATTTTCCAGGTCTAAAGCCACACTGATAAGGACTAATCAGTTCGTTGACTGTGGGCTTCAGTCTTTCACACAATACGCTCTATAAGACCTTGTAACCTATGCTTAGAAGGCTGATCCCGCGGTAGTTTGCGCGAACGGCGTGGTCACCTTTCTTGTGCAGTGGACAGAGCACACTTAAATTCCAGTCATCGGGCATGCGCTAATCTGACCATATTCTTCATAAGAGCTGATGCATGCACGTTATCAGGTCCTCGCCGCCGTACTTGAATATTTCGGCTGGCAAGCAGTCAGCTCTAGCAGCTTTATGGTTTTTTCAGCCGTGTTATTGCTATTCATACCTCGTCATAGTCAGGCGATAGAACATCGTCCCCGCCGTCATCGACTGTGGGCTTAGGTCGTCTTCTCCATAACTTTCCGTGCTGCTACCATTCAGTAGGGTGGAAAAGTGTTCCCTCCGTAATTATAGCACGTTCTGAACATCGGTCACTAGGTCGTCATTGTTGTTCTAAGCGTCAAATATAAAAAAGTAACTGTAACAAGTCTTGGAACACATCGGGTAGACCAACTGTTTAGCTATGGAAAAACTAAAAATGCAGATCGATAGTACTTTTTACGGTGATTTCAACTAAAACAAAGTTATTTGCGGAAATACAAAATCAAGAAGATATAAGAGGTTAAAGTTAAGTGTTTCGATATTTTATGTACTACATAACCCATTAAAGAAGTAAAATAAAGAGATTTAATTTATCTTACAGTTAATATATAAGATGTATGTATGTGATATTTTATATCTTTAGGCCAAGATATTTGAAAACGAAAAAATGTCATAATGTTTTCATAAAATAACCTTGTTTGAAAAATGTGCATAATTCATGCTAAAGAAATTTATATTGTTTAGAAAGTACAAGTTACTACCTTTAATTTGATATACATATTTTATTATGATTTGCTTTTGAGTTTTAAGAATTCAGTGATAATCTAGACATAAAATAAATACATATAATAAAACAGCTCGGTGTCTGTACATAATAGATATTAAAGAAAAATTAATATGAAGGGTCGTTATTAGAGCAACAGAAGCCAAATAAAGAATTTTTAGAATTTTTGCCTATCTGTCTGTATATTTGTACGCGCATCACTCGAAAACTAATGCATGGAATTGAATGAGGTTTTCACCGATATATTTCTGGAGTTCTAACTTATGGTGATTTCGTTTGTTCCAAAAACGGTTGCCCTTACCCAGTGCAAAATGTGTTTGATGTTACACTAAACCCTTTAAAAGGGTATATTTTAGCCCTCTTATCCTTGTTTGGCTCGCGCAATTCATATATTGTCGTTTTAAGCAACCATCTGGTTTTCAGGGCAACCAACTCCCCTGACAATGCTTCACAGGACAGAGAATGTGCATTTTTCTCTTACATTAATAGCGTTTTCTTTTCTCGAAAAAAGGCTGCACTTATTCTGCCTAGTGTTAGCGCTGTCCCATTTTCATGTTCTTTTCTCATCCCTTTCACAAGGCGTCGTGTTCTTTTCTCAGCAGGTTGCGCTCTTATCCGGCGAAAGTGCTGCCTTTTTTGCCCTCAAATAAACGTGAGGGTGAGAGTTGCATGGTTGATTTTTAATTTACGTTTGTAAAACTGCAATTATTTTCCCTATCAGAAATAGGTGTTTTGCTGTAAAATTGTTGTTATTAAGTTCTATAAATAATGATGGAGTAGTATATTTTCTGTTTCATTCTCATAAAAAGAACGCAACATTTTCTCAGGTTTCAGGGCAACGCAAAGATAGAGTTCCCATATAAAAGGGCAGAACTTTTCTTGAGAAAAGAAAACGCTATAAAATATAGAAAGAAATAATATCGAGTTGCCACCTGTTTGGAGATTGCAGTTTAAGTAAATTGATAAGATAAAGTAAATATTGCAATATGGCTGTCAAAAGAAAGAGGTTTAGGAAGACTTACAGCCGAAACTTAATTTGTACAAGGTTGCCACCAGTTTAAAAATTTTAAATTAATTTAGTTGATAAGATAAATTAAATATTGCAATATTAGTATCACACTGAAGAGGTTTAGGAAAGTTTACTGCCGAATATATTTTTGAGGAGGGTTGCCACCTGTTTGAAAAATTGTATTCGATTAAATTGATAAAATAAATGAAATATTAAAATACGGGCATCAAACAACACAAAAACACTTTTGCTTTTATTTGAATTTTTACTTGCGCCAATTAAATTTGGTATAGTTGAAATCATTGTAAAATTACCGATCGGCATTTTTAGTTTTTCCATAGCTCAACGGTCGGTATACTCGATGTATGCCTAAACATTTTGCCAACACTGATTCCATATATGAACCAAATCGAAACCTACGCTATCTATCGAACTAATAACTGCACCTTTCATTGTCATCTGGATCTAATAATAATAATACCTAAATAGATTGGCGCTTACACTTTTCCTATGTTTTTGGCCGAAGCTTCTCCTCAAATTTGTGGCGTGCGCCTTGATGTTGTCACACAGTTTTACGCGGAAATTGTTTTATGGCGGAAATACACGCGGAGGCTCGCCATTGCCTGCTAAGGGACGACCACTACTAGAAACCACTTTCCCTTTTTTGTTTTTGATGTTATATTACGTTCTCATTGAGCAATAAACTCCAGTTCAACGTTTTGTGTTTATGAATAACTGCCAAGTGTTCATATTGGGGTGTTTAGAAACTCAGAGTTTAACTACTAACTACTTGACCGATTGAAAAATTATTGATGCTAATTTCAAGATAATTTAAATAAATTTTATGGGACGTATATTATAACCACTTTTAAAATTAATTTTATACAGGGTGGGCCAAATAAGACCTACTATAGTTTGCCTAGCAGTCCATAGTTTGCCTAGCAGTGTGCGCAGTCGCTGCATCTTGTTGGAACCACAAATTAGGATGCTGCTCTGCCGTTGGCCGCAAAAAGTTGTCAATCATTGTTCTATAAGAAGTCCCAGAAATCGTTTCTGGCGTTTCATCCTCATCCTCGAAGAAATATGGGCCGATAACTTTTTCGGCCATAACACCGCACCAAAAAGTGCATCTGGATGGGTGTAACTGGTACTGGTGTGTTGCCCTTGGATTTTCAGAGCCCCAAAGTCTACAGATATTCAGCTTAAAAAAATACCGCACAATGAATATACGCAAAAACTAGTTTTTATAATATAAATAACTAATACAACAGAGACATTTTTTTCGGTACAATACAATTTTTGTGTAACATGTAAAATTTCTGTGTTTTATTACTTATTATAAAAACTTCGGTACGTTTTTTAGGCGATATTTTTTAGAGCTAAACAACATAGAAACATAAAACATAAGAAGAAAGTTAACGGTCTTCTGAAAGAAAATAGTAAAATTTTGTATGTATTTAAATTTATTTATTTATTTCTGAATATTAAAAGAAAATTTCGTTAATTTCAAGTAAAAATTAAACAAAAAATTTAAAATTAGGTAAAACTTTACATTTAAGAACAATTTAAAATAACGATTAAACCAAAAGCTAAATAACAAAACAGATTGTATGTTTTAATTGAGCACTAGTCTAGTAAAAAAAATTACATTATTCATATAATTGCATAATTTACTCAGTGTACCTATTTTCTTCAACAATAATTCGACATCAACCGGCTTCGTCAAATGTTTGCATGCAAGTAAATAAAATTTGTTGTCCTTCTCACTGACGAAAAACAATACTTACAATCCAATTGAAAAAAATCTACCAAATCTGGAAAATATCTACTATTTTTTAGTTATTTTAATAAAAATTATAGGTTTATAATTTCTTTAGATATTTATATAAGAGTTAAAACTTTTTTTAATTCACTTTTTATTTAACTAATTATACGGCATTTGAGATCATATTAATGGCATATTCTCAGTTTCCTTCAACCAAAAGCGAAAGTGATGATACTAAAGGCAACAACGGAACTTAATCATTTGAATAAACCTCAACTCGAGTTTTTTATTATAGACAAATATAGTGAATCAAAAGCCCGCTTGGTGATTTTTTTTAATACTCACAATGTTTGTCTTGTAAAAATTTTTTATAATTTTTTTTATAAGAATATTGTTTGCGCTTAAATCAAATCTATACAAAACCAAGGACTCAAACTATATACACAATTCAAGAAATTTTCGTCGAACTTTTTACTCTGAATTTTTAGAAAAAAACTTAAGGTATGGAATTTTTATTCCATAATATTTGAGTATAACCAACATTGTGCAGCTAAAAATTCCCCTTGGTTCTTTAAAATTTTTTTGCCGCTAGTCTTTTGTGTGTGTTTTTTTTTAATTATTGATTTATGTTTTTTTGCGAACAATCATAGTGCATAATTATCTGGCTGTAATTTTTGTTCTTTTTGTTTAAATAATCATTTAAAATATTTAGGCAATCAAAAGCTCCTCGGGATTCCAGAAAATGAGTTTTGAATGCAGCACGATATGTTCACCTTATATCGATATGCATTTATACGTTTGTAAGTCTGTAAAGTGTGTATTAAAGCGTTAGAAAATTAATGCAATAAAGTTGACTACATACACTTTTGGAAAGAAATTTACAATATTAAGATAACTACGAAGAATTAAGCGGAAACGAAAAGTGCAATACAAATCTAACAATATGACAAAAAATTTACTTTTTTACCAAACCAAATTTTTATGCTCGAGCGCACTTGTGCACGAGGGTATTATAACTTTGTTCACATAACGGTTGTTTGTAACAGGCAAAACGAATCGAGATAGATATACACAAATGTATACATAAATGATCAGAATGAAAAGAGAAATCGATTAAGCGGTGACTGTCTGTCCGTCTGTCTGTCTGAGGACACGATAACTCGAGAAAAAATTTAGATTTCGTAACGAAACTTGGTACGTGTACTTCCTTCGGGCGGAGGACGGACGGTATTGAAAATGGGCAAAATCGGACAATAACCGCGCCTACCTCCTATATAGGGTTGCCAGATTTTTTATGCGCTAAATCCGTACGTTTGACTTTTTCAACCTAAAAAAATCAGTACCTTTCAATACATTTTTTTTTAAGCAAAATTATGACTGTAAGTAACAGATAATACTTTAAACGGCCAGAGAACTAGTTTTAAACAATATTTTGGTATATGGATAAAATATAGTTCATAACAAATAAAAGTGTTATTCATTTTAACATGAGTGTACAGAAGCCAATAAATTATTTTATACTTATGAAATTTTTGAATCGCAATAATGAGATCATTTGAATCTTCAGTGTTTAAATAGTCAAAGAATTCTATACATTTAATTTCAAAATTAATCTTAATTTGAAGCTCACTTTAAAAAATTTTAGTTAGAAGCCGATTTATCACTTTGCGTCAGGAAATAACTATATACTTAAGATCCTCTCAGTTGCTTGAGTGTGGTATTGAAAAAAAACTAAATTACATATTTTTTCAAACTGTGGAAAAGTACCTCTATGTATTTAAGGACTTCATCTATATTTCCTCATGGCTTAAATTAATTTTTTCAACTACGCAAAAACTTTGAAAGACTAAGAATTCGCTGAAAAGAGTATCTAACTCTATGTCTTTTATGCAGAACTCTTTTACAATGTCAGTAAATTGTGAAAAAAGAATTGTAAGTTATAGGCAAATTTGTTGTTATTAAACTGAAAGTTATTTCCAAGATATCTAATAACACACGACAAAAAACAGTCAGCCTTCTTCTTGAATAATTTAAGCTCCATCATATTATCGCAACTGGTACGTAACGACCCGGAGATATGCTTGTACATTGATTGATCTTTTTGTTGAACTAATTTTATGGGCATATCAAACATTATCTGAAACATGTCAACCATAATTGAATTATTCTCTTCTTATATTTTACAGTACAGTTTAAGGAAGTTCCAACGTTATTTAAAAACTCATTTTCGTTGTTGGTGTTTCCGACAGGGTAGGAGTGTGATGTAATGTGAAACGATTTTCCGTCATCCCTTGTCAAATTTGTTTTGGAGACAAACCGGTTTCGGTGTTGTGCCATCTTCATTGTCATTTCAGTGTCGAGAACGAAACATGACACTGAAGATGGCACAACGCCGAAACCGGTTTGTCTCCAAACCAAATTTGACAAGGGATGACGGAAAATCGCTCCACGTTATTTAAAAACCTTAAGAAATCCTAAAGTATTTTGTTTGAATTGAAAATTCAGTACAAATCACTACAAATTTTGAAAAATCAGGACATTAAAATCAGGATTTAACTTACTGGATGCTATGGGTGGTCCAGGTAACACATTTCGAGCAGAATCGGCTTCAACGGCTTGTCGTGCTCTTAGATGTACGCCGGCTTCAGACGGTTAATTGAGATGAGTGTTTCCCTGCCGTTGACGCTGATTTTGAAATGCTTGTATGACCTATCTATAAATTTGTAAGAGCCGGTGTACGGGTGTGATAAGGACAGTCTAATAGAATCGTCTCTGACGAATACATTCTTATAATTTTTCAAGTCAGGATGTATGAACACCTTGCCTCTCGTATGCCACGCTATGTAAGGTGCCCTTACCTGCCGCACAGAGTTTCGCAGTTCAACCACAGCCTCTAATTCCATGCTATTTGTTGCATTTTCGACAAAAAAAACTCTGAAGGGATGCGAAAAGTAGCCTCGTACACCAGCTCTGCAGGAAATTCAAAAAAATGGTCGGTAAATATTCAACCCACCGCCGCTGTCATTGTTCTATATCATCTCTCTACCAATCCGTTGGAGTGTGGGTGGTAGGGAGTGGTTTTAAGATGTGTTATTCCCAAGGTTCTCATGAGCTCAGCAAAAAGCGAGGACTAAAACTGACGTCCTTGGTCGTATGTAATTGCGCATGGAACTCCAAATCTAGATATCCAATTTTCAATCAGCGCTTTAACAAACTCCATGCTGTCTTTCTGAATGCCTAGCCAAACGAATCGCTACGTCATCAATTTGCCGCACCAGCCGCAAATGCATCTTACCAAAGCGATAGCTTTGCACCCTTTGACGGATGCGCGAGAAAGGCTGAATTCGCCAGCTGTTGCTTTAAAGGCTCAGATGCAGATATCGTTTCACTTGACCAACTGAGCGACGATCGGTAATTTTTGAAGTTTCCCGGGCACATTGCTAGTATCCGCGCCTGCGAATCCAAGCCGTGTGCAATAAATCGTCGGTAAAAGTCATGTAGATAAGTTCGAATAAACCGAAGGGTGTTCATATTGCAGACTTGTGTATATCATCTGGGTGCACCGGCACCTGGTGAAAAGCTTTTTGCAAAACGACTATGAAAAAAATTGTCTTACCTCGCAAAATATTGGTAAAATCCTGTAGAAAAGGTGTCGGGTACTGTGATGGTATTTAATGCCCTGTAGTCTCCGCAGGGGAGCCATATGCCATCTGCCTTCCGCACCATGTGACGGTCGACATACACCAAGTCTCATTAGGCTTTCAAACTCAGCACGCGCTGCTTGTAGTTTATCCGCCGCCAGGCGTTGGGGACGAGCGAAGACAGTTTGACCGCGTGTCTCGATGTAATGCTCCAATAAAGAATTTGTGATAACGCCGGGCTGGGCACGTCGTGTTATTTCTACAAATTCGCTTAATAAATCTGCGAACGGAGGCAGGATATCGAATGACTTGATTGATGGGCCTGTACCCGTAACTACCTGGGCCATGGATTGCAAAGACGTGTTATTATCAATGATTCGATTTCTTTTTAAATTTATGAGTAGGTCAAAATGCCTGATAAACTCTGCGCCTATTATTCCAGAAGGGATGTCGACGATCCAGAATGTCCACAAAAACTCGCGGTGTAGGCCCAGATTAACTTTCAACATAGCATAACAATAATTGAGATGACATTTGCGTGACATAACGTGAGCCTTTTGGTATCACAGACACATCGGCGCCGCTGTCTGTTAAGAATTGCATATTAGTTCCGATACCTTAACGCGAAAAAGGGATGCTGCCAGCTGTTTTGCCTGTACTGGTTGCCGGTTCAGCATGTGCTGGTTGTCATCAGTGTTGCCGTTTTAGTCCTTTGGTGGTTAGATTTAGCTACCACATAGTTTTTTTGGCCACATAAATTTAAAATTGCCCCTAGCCCTTTTTTTCGCCCTTTGGAGAATTTATTCATACTTGGCATGAAAAGGTTGTATATGCTTAATTTGATCTCATTTTTTATTCATTTACATATGTAAGAGATGAATTTTTATACTAACAAAATCTGATATATATGTATACATATATGATTGTATGTTCCTTACGTTTTTATACTTATCTATTAACGATTTAACTATAGCTTAAAATAGATAAGCTTACGGCCCTTAATATGCTTAATTTGTTAAATGGCCTATCAAGTCGATTGGCCGTGTATGTTCTTGTGGTGTGATTGTACCAGCTGCTGGTGCGACTTCAAAAACTATTTGAAAATTTTATGATTGTACCAGTATGCTGGTGTCGTGAGTGGTCAAATTAGCTTAGTTTTTTAAGTAACAAGTATTTTGGCGGAAATTTCTTGCACTATATGAGTCAAAGCCGTGTTTGTAGAAGATTAAGTTCACGATATTGCAGTTGTGAATTAAAAGAAACGATGTTTAACAAAATGGTAGAAAAAATATGAAATTTCGGCTCTAATCATTTCGATCTTTCCCCGACCTCATTTGTAAACAGATAAATATTGTATCAGCATGCTGGTAAGTTATATGCTTCGAGTCTGATAGTACAATCACATGATGGAGTCAGCAAGCTGGTGTTGTATATTTCCCCTTTTATACAAAAAGGTTTTTGGTTGGATAAAATATTAGCTTTTTTCCAGAGTTCATTGTTTTTTATACCATTAATAATAATAATAATAGATTGGCGCTTACACATATGTTAGTGTTTGGCCAAGCTTCTCCTCCGATTTGTGGCGTGCGCCTTGATGTTGTCACACAAAGCGGAGGGACCTACAGTTTTACGCCGACTCCGAACGGCGATTGTATTTTTATGAGAAGCTATTTTTCATGGCAGAAATACACTCGGAGGTTTGCCATTGTCTGCCGAGGGACGACCGCTGTTAAGAAAAAACCTTTTTTTCTATATTTTTGCGATGTTGCTTTGACCAGGGTTTGAACCCAGGCATTGTGGAGTGGAAGCGCGCACTGCTTACCACTACACCACAGCGGCCGACATTACTTATTGAAAATGGTTGCCTGTATACTTATATATATATGTATCTAAGTAAAAAATTTGAGCAACCATTTTTAGCCACAACGACTTCTTTTAGCTCTTTTTTAGCCCTTTTTTTAAAGGAATTTGGCTACCACTAAAAATTATTCGCGGCAACACTGGTTGTCTCCTACACTTGCGCGGATTGGCTACAAACTCTCGATGATACCAGCAGCTTTCGTTGAGCGAGTTGATCCACGCTCGCCGTCGCGGTCAGTCGAAGCGGCCTCGTGAACGTGAACGTTAACGTCTTCGCGAATCATAACCACGTGTTTGCAATGATTCGAAACGACGCGAAAGCTGCGCAATTTCTCGCTTCTAAAGTTGAAGATTCCTGACCTGGTTGGTGAGCGGGGTCGCGGTGGCGGTAGGTTGGTCTACTGAATTCATGCTGAGAAGGCCCATTGCCTTTACAATTACGTCCGCGACCACGCTTTTATCCACGGCATCACCTTTCACTGCAATCACTGCTGCTTGCGCATGTGGCGGCAAACGCGTGGCCCACAAATCCCACAGGATCGCTTCGCCTCGAGCATCGACTGCGACTCGGCGCATCTCTTTAAAAAGTTGGCTTTATAACGCCCAAAGGCATATCTGACAGGAACCCGCTGGAGTGTCCCTTTTGTTGGGTTACCGCAAAGTGTGAGGTTAACCTTGCCTTCACATACTCGTACCTATTTTGCTCACCACTTTCACTTTCAGGGTCACCACTTTGGAAGCCGTATATTAATATACTAATACTATTACAAAATGTCTGTCGGCCGCTGTGATGTAGTGGTAAGCAGTGCACGCTTCCACTTCGCAGCGCCTGGGTTCAAACCCTGGTTAAAGCAACATCGCAAAAAATATAGGAAAAAGGTTTTTTCTTAACAGCGGTCGTCCCTCGGCAGGCAATGGCAAACCTCCGAGTGTATTTCTGCCGTTCGGAGCCCGTGTAAAACTGTAGGTCCCTCCGCTTTGTGTGACAACATCAAGGTGCACGCCACAAATCGGAGGAGAAGCTCGGCCAAACACTAACAGCTTGTTGGCATTATATTTTACGTCAGAATTGAATTATTGAATTTTTCAAAAATCCGGGGAATTCTTTTGTGTACATGTGATTATGCATCCCTTTTCAACATACATATGTCCTCGATTGATGCTAACTCTAGGTCTGCCTTAAAATTGCAGGGAAATTTTTACAGCGTTTTTTATGTGTATTGGTTTTTATCACTCCTATTGCGAGCGTCGACTAGCAGTAGATAATCGACTTTTATTCAATCATCGATTGTCGATGATATTGTGAATGTCGATTATTCGCTCAGCTAGCGACTGTGAATAGTGTTTGATCGCTAATCTACTGCCGTTTTTTAGTCGTTGGAGTACAAAAACCAAATCTATATATATATAAAAATGGTGTGAAAAATGTATAGTATTTCATCACTTGAGAACGGTTGGGTCGATTTGGTTAAAATTATTTTTAGTTTTAGTTGTACGAAAGAAATTGGAAAAATCAAATATTGATTTTTTGTATGAAATTTTGTGTGCAATTCCTTCGGCATGGCATTCGAATGGAAAAATAGAAAGAAAAAAAGCTTAGAAAATTTCGGATAATTGTGAAATTCAATGGGAGCATGAATCAATTGGGAACAATTTTCTCCTATGTTTCATAACCGATTCCAATGGGTGCTGCGTTTTTGGAAAGGTGTTTAGAAGAAGGAAGTATTAATTTTTCCGACAGGTGGCGCACTATAGGCAAAACACGATCATATAATATAAGAAAACTATAGAGAAGTTACAACAATAATAACCATGCACGTTCAAAAGCATATTGAGAACCTTTTTCCTCTGCCTTGAAAGGGTTAAAAAGCGTTTCACATATGACAGACTCTGCATTAAAGGGTTAAATGCTGCACTTTCGAAAGATATCGACCAGTATAACCATTTTTGTTATATAAATTTTTTGTGAAAGCTGATAGTTTACGAGTTATTAGAGTTTAAAGGAAGCTTTTCGTTTTCCAATCTGGCCACTCGGGTACAGCAGCCAATGTCCCAAAAATCAAGTCTTAAGATAAAATAAAGATAAATCTTTCAGAAACAATGCTAATGGTGTATTAAATATAGTGTTTTCAAATAGGATAGGAGCCAAAATCCAAAATTTCAAAAAAAAAGTTACATTTTGAACTGTATTTTGAGGGTTAGGTTATTATTGTTGTAACTTCTCTATAGATTTCTTATATTATATGATCATTTATCTTCGCGATAAAAAGATTTTCATTCCATTATCTCTTTTCTAAGCGAAGGTCTACGATTTCGAAAAAAAACTCGTGTTTTGGGCTATAGTGTGGCGCAGGGGTCGAGCTACGCTAAAAAAAATGCATTTGGCTCGTTGGTAGTCTTTTGCCTAATTAGCAGTGGGCCAGGGACCGATCTTATATATGATCCGATTTGCTTTGAACTTGGCAAGTAGGTAGCTTATTGGCTGGGTTAACATATAGGATATTTTTTCTGATAGGTGGGCCAGGTACCGATCTATTGCAAAAAATCTTATTTATGGTTCGATTTGCTTGAAATTCGATACCCGTATTATAGATATGCGTAGAATAGAATCGAGCCATTGTTTTACAGTTCGAAATGTGTTTGAAGGTGGCGCAAACATGCGAGTATTGGCTATTTAACAATACTTATTACTACTTCAACCCAAAATATGTTCGGGCATGTTTTTTGTAAGGCATGTTAGGAACACGTTGATGAAATGCTTAACGTTTTTCCAAAAAATATAAAGTTTCAGATATATTTCTTAGAGCATATTCTATCATATTTTGCAATAAAAGTATATTTCAGCATATTTTGCAGTAAATGCATATTTTCAGATACTTTGTGCTGCGTTGTTAGGTTTAGAACTAATAATAAAAATTTCTGAAATAATTGTGTCCAAAATGAAATAAATATCAAAGTGCACCTTCACATCGTGTTTAGATTATGTTTTTTACATATTTATATGTTTCGCTCTTCACAGATGAGTTGTCCCGACGTTGACCCGCCATGGCGCGCCGTTATAATTTCGATTGGCAAGCAATTAACAAAGATTTCATCAAAAGCAAGTAGCTGTATTTTGTTATGGAAAGTTACGTAGAGGGAGGCAATTGTCACCTCCTAGGACAACTCCATGTTAAATGCGACAGCAGGAAGCATTAGTGGTAGATTTGCGAGGTACCGGTATTCGACTCCAAAACTCAGGACTAGTACTTTCCGCTGCATATGCATCTACAATCAGGCACAGTATGAATTCCTATGTGAAACAATTTGTGAATTAGATTCTATGTACTTTCATACATAGTATGTTTTAAAAACAAATTGAATAAATATGAATTATTAAACATAAATATTTATGTATATACACTTTTATGAAATTTAGAACTTTTTAGGAGCTGCAAATAAAGTTAAAGGTATTTTTGGGCATGCACATACTACATAAATGAAATTTAAAAATGTGGTGAAAGTGTCAAAAAATCGGGTTTTTTGCAATATTTGATTAAAGCTAAAAATCTCGAATACTATCCTTGCTAATTCCTGTTGTCCTGTGTAACCTATACTAATTATATTCATTTTATAAGAGGTGATCTCGCGAACGGCTGTACCGATTTTTTGAAATTTTGGACATATCGAATTTTTCGTACCGTATATCTCTGGAAGTATTTGTGGTAGTGTCCTGGAAATTGGTTTGGAGATTTTGGGGCTACTGGAAAAGAGGGCGTGGCACTTTCCAAACACATTGGAACTTTAACCTATCTGTAAATATATACACCCAGAATACAGTGTTTTTTTTCTTTTTCATAATAAATTTTTTTATTAATTTTTTATAGAATCAAATGGCACCAAATTTTGAGTATGCAGTTTTGTAACTAACTCAATTTTAGTATCTTAAAGTGCAAGTTTTGAATGGCTATAAGTTACCGTTGATTTTTGAGAACTTTTTCGCTGATGATGTTGCGCATTTTCTCCGTATAACGAATGCGTGTTAGTTTTTTTTGTATGGGAAAAAATGCCGAAGAGTGTCAGTCTGTGAAAGACTTATCCTGGTGGCTTAACTCCTCCTAAACGACAGAAACGATTTTATTGACAATTTTTTATGATAATTTTTAGTGGCTCTGGAACCGAGTTATTGCTAGAAATCGTCGATTCGGAGGCACCAAATTACCCCCGTTAAATCAACCATCAGAACCATTGCTTTCCTTACTTTACGGTGACTAAACAGAATGTGGACCAATGATACTCACCAGTTTGGAAATTACCACCAACAGATTCAAGGACGATTCACTATCGAGCCGCAAGGACTTCTTCCCGGTATAACGCTTTCGTCAGGTTATTTAAGTCGGCCGCTGTGGTGTAGTGGTGAGCAGCGCGCGCTTTCACTCATCAGCACCTGGGTTCAAGCCTTAGTTAAAGCAACATCGCAAAAAATATAGAAAAAGGTTTTTTCTTAACAGCGCCGTTCGGAGTCGGGCATCAGGATTTGGGGAAAGGAGCAGTGGAGCAAACATTCCGTGTAGCTTTCGGCAAACGATAGATTTAAACAAACCTGTAAAGTAGATGGTTTAGCAAATTTCTTACACAATTCATAAAATCCACGGGAGTTGTTTAGTTATTTGTACAATGATTTGTATTTCGGAGCGGAGGGGGAGCACAGTCCAAACTTTAAGAAATGTCATTAGGGTCAAATTAGCGTTTCGATAAAGAAAATTTAAACCCGAGTTTTGCAATCCGCGGTATTTTTGCGCAGGACATCTTTCCGCATTAGCAGCCTTAGGCCACGTTTAGAAAAAATAACCCTCATAAGTTACAAAAACATCCTTATTTCAAACCGAATTTATTAACAAACTAGTGTTAAAGTTTAATTCTTTGGCTACACGTGCATGTCAAAGTTTTTAGATTTGAGTAACGCGTTTGAACACAACTACCCAAAATCATTGTGCAAATACAAAACTAAACATACCCAAATTCACTTACGTACATACACCTCATCTCCCACCTCCAAAGTATTCAACGAATCTCTCAATTTCCTCCTTGCTTTAGCCAACCCTACTATTTAATCTATTAGTTTCCTCATCATCTTCATCATCACTAAATCAAATCTCAACAGTATCAATTTTTTCAATTTGCGATAAAAGCTATTATTTTAAAAATGATCTAAATGAAACAAATTAAAAGTCTAGAGAAACAAACGTAAGCAAACAAACAGCTGTTACAATTCAAAGATAATCGACTCAATCGACAAACTTCTATTCTACTGCCAGTCGACACTCTCAAAAGGTACCTATTTGAGTGTATTGAGAATCGGTCAGTCTAAAAAGTCCTTTTCTTGGAGGGAAGTGTCCGCATTCAAAGTACTTCTAAGGATTTTCCAAGGACTTTGAAATAGCAGGATAAAAAATTCAGGATTACTCGTTACTCATATCACAAATGATACTGCTAAGATATATTCAAAATCTATCTATACATTTTTTTTTTAATTTTCGAAATCCATATTCCCAATATCACTAGAATCTTCTTCTTCTTTATTGGCGCTGTAACCGCCGAAGCGATTTTGGCCGAGTCCAAAACAGCACGTCAGTCATTTCTCTTCTGTGCCAACTGACGCCATATGGAAGTGCCAAGTGAAGCCAAGTCCTTCTCCACCTGGTCTTTCCAAAGCAGAAGAGGCCTTCCTCTTCCTCTGTTACCAGCATCGCGGCCCGCGTTGAATACTTTCAGAGCAGGAGCGTTTCTGACATAACCAAGCCAGGGGGGCCGCTGAATTTTAATTCGCTGCACTATGTCTATACCGTTGTTGAGCTCACACCGCTCATCGTTAAATCGTCTGCGGTATTCGCCATCGCCAACGCGTAAAGGACCGTAAATCTTTCACAGGATCTTTCTCTCGAAAACTCCAAGAGCCGCCTCATCAGATGTTTTCACTGTCCACGCGCCATACACCAGCACAGGCATGATGAGTGACTTATAGGGTGTGATCGGTGGAGTGCAATAACGCCCATGGCCTTTTTATCCTAAAAAAAAAGAAACAAAGCCCTTGGGCGTTATTGCCTTTTCGAAAAAGAAATTAAGCCCGCGAGCTTTAGTGCCTTTTGCTGGTGGGCATTATTTCCTTGTCGATATGGCAATAACGCCCGCGGGCGTTATTTCATCTTTGTTGTGGCTCTTGTCTCCATTTTAGAATATGTAAATCCAAAATCCCCTGTTCTAAATAAAAACTAATATGATAACATTGAACTAAGTATTTGTTTTCCTTTATTATAAGAAGAAATTGAAATTAACCAATTTCAATGCATTTATTTAATAGATGTATATGTATGTATGTCAAAATTTCAACAAAAAAAGGAATATGAAAGAGTAGAAAGTTAAAGGCGTGCAATAAGGCCCCCCATGGTCTTTATTTCCTAAAAAAATAAATACATCCCGCGGGCGTTATTGCCTTTTCGAAAAAGAAATTAAGCCCGCGGGCTTTATTGCTTTTTGCCGGTGGGCATTATTTTCCTGTCGATATGGCAATAACGCCCGCGGGCTTCCTTTCCAAAAAATGAAATAAAGCCCGCGGGCGTTATTTCATCTTTGTTGTGGCTCTTGTCGCCATTTTAGAATATGTACATCCAAAATCCCCTGTTCTAAATAAAAACTAACTAATATGATAACTGTTGAGTAAAACGCAGTCTCAGAATTCAGATGTGGTTTATTCAACGACTTAAAAGCAAGTGAGTAACATATACATAAGGAAGAAGGAAAGATGTGGAAATGCATAGGGTTGCCAGAGTTCAATTACCAACACCCTCACTTATTGAAACATTGGTTACAAAAATATAAAGCAATTTATTTAATTACACGATTAAAAGAACTATGTTTAGATACATTTTTTTTTTAACTAATTTTCAATTAAATTTTTAATACCCATCCCCTTGGCCCACGTTAATATTTTTTGGCTTGATACCGCTTTCGTTAAGCAGTCAGTTACCATTTGTTCGGTGGGAACGTATTGAACTGCCACCGTCTTGGCATTGATGTGGTCGCGTATAAAATGGTGGCGCACGTCAATATGCTTTGACCTTGCACGGAGTCTGAACGAGTCTGTTCTCGCCAAAGCCAGAGCGGATTGGTTGTCGCACATTGCCTATTTGTTGTATCCAGATAGCTTCTTGTACAGCCGAGGATAATGCCATGTACTCGGCCTCAGTACTGGAAAGCGCAACAGTTGGCTGCCTCTTGCTGCCCCAGGAAACAGCTCCACCGCTCAGTGTAAAAACGTATCCTGTACAAGAACGCCTTTTGTCGATGTCAGAAGCCCAGTCTGCGTCCGAGTATCCAGCAAGATCTTCAGAGCTGCTGTAGAGAAGTTTATAATTAACTGTCCCTTTTAGGTACCTAAATATGCGTTTAACAGCGGCCCAATGAGCTTTCATGTGTTTTGCATTGAACCGACTGACATCATTTACAGCGAAAGTGATGTCAGGTCTCGAACCTTGTGCTAAATATAACAGGCTTCCTACAGCTTCCTGATAAGGCCCGCCAACTTATTCTTCGTCATAGTCACTCAGCGATAATTTGCGATTAACATCACTTGGCGTTGAAATTGGTTTGCAATTCTCCATCCCAAATCGTTTTAAAATTTTCTGAGTATAATTTTTCTGATCCAAATAAGTCCCTTCAGCGTCGTATCTATATATTAATACGCTAACATAAATTGGAAAGGCATTTTTCCGTAGATGAGCAGAGTTTCACAATAGGTTGAAAATTACGGCCAAACCCGTCGTTTAAACATTTCCGTATTTGTGTATACGTTCAATTTGCGTTTTTCGCATGTTGTTTCACTTCGAATTTGAAATTAAGCGTTGTAATAAAGACAAATATGAAGATGCCGAAATAAATGATAACGATGAAGACAAGAAAGAGAAGGCAAAAGTGAAGACAAAGACGAAAATGGAGACAGTGAGAAATACATAAGAGTTAGGGTAACTGAAAGGGTAAGCAAATGTATTGTATTTTCGAAGTGAAACTTCTTTATCGGCGATTCGTTGGTTGGGAGTAAATGGGCAATGATGCACACTGGAATAGTTGCAACGGAAACAAGTGCTTCTAATATATGTGGTATTAATTTAACAAAAGTGCCAATAAGGGGTTTAAGGATAAGACTGAGATTAAGCCCATTAAAGTAAGGAAAGTAAATCTTAGTACGTACATATACGAAGAAAAGGTAAAGGTAAATATGCGTAAAGATAAAGGATAAAACGACGATCAAGGTTAATTAAAACACTGTAAGGTAAAGGTGAAGGGGAATAGGCAAAAATAAAGATAAATATTAGGATGATAATTGATTGTTATTGATGTAATAATCGATATTGCTATCGATATAATAATCGATATTGTTATCGATATAATAATGGATACTTCTATCAATAAAACCGATATTGTTATCGGTAAAGTAACCGATATTGTTATCGATAATGTTATAAATATTGTTATCGATTTAATAATCGATATTGTTATCGATATATTTAACAATAAATAAATCGATTTTGGAATCGTCATGTTTTGCGATATATTTTGCGGTATATTTATCGACAAAGTTATCGACAGCGTTATCGTTTTAATGTTCGACACTCGACATGTGATCACATTATATGATATGACATCACATCACATGACATGACATCACATAATACGATATCACATGTCATGACATCATATGGTATGACATGACTTCAAATGATATAACATCATATAACATGACATCACATGATTTGACATCAAGTGACATCGCATTACATGGAAAAATATTTGTTTCTGTATCGATTAACAAAGTTACTGAAAGCATGCGCATTGTTTTCTTTCAAAATTAAATTGTAAAAAACTAATAACAAGCTGTGGCTCTGATATTTCAGGCCCCTTAAAGGGCCCGGCCCCGGGGAGGATTCCCCATTCTTACCCTCTCGACGGGCGTGGGTAGGGATAAATATAGAAAAAAG